>NW_021319154.1:1233850-1317657 GCF_001605985.2 Dendrobium catenatum | reverse complement strand
TATAGCCATTTATATGCGTACAAAAGAAGAAATACAAATCATCCAGGACGATCAAGAGATCGTACAGTACGATATGTATTGGAAAAATTAAACAACATGTAATCAGTCAAAACCAACTATCAATTTGCTACAGAAATCGTAAAGTACAAAATATTTTCATCCAGTACGAATAGAATACTTATAAAAATTTACATGATCGATCTAAAATAGGGAATCTGATGTGAAGACATTTCAAAATCATACAAAAACACTAAAAAATAAAGGTAGAAAAACACATAAAACAAACAAAAATAAAAACACAACTAATAAAAAACATGCACATAAAAACACATAAATAAAGGGTTTAAACATCATTTTGCTCCTGGTCTGATGATTCAGAAGCTAGATCTGCCCAGGAGATTTTTTGCTTTTCATTATTTTCCCATTTTATAATTTGCTTAGCTTTGCCCTTTTCTTTAGCAGGAAGAGTTCTCAAATTAGGGCACTTACTTTTCAGATGTCCAGATTTCCTACATCCAAAGAAAATAATATTTGAAGAAATCTGAATATTCTTACCATTTTTACCTTTATTCCACTTTTGTTGATGCTTATGCTTGTGCTTTAGTGGACTTTTCAATTTGCTTGTTAAGTTATCGCTTTTCTCACCAACTAAGCAACTTTTCTCCATGTCTTCCGCTTTTAGCATTATTGTTTCACCTGCATCCAAAAGTTTTTGACCCAAATATTACTCGTAGGCAATGAGTGAGCCAATCAAATTATCAATAAAATATTCATTCAAATTTTTGGATTCGCAAATAGCAACAACTTTGGCATCAAACTTGTCAAGTAAACAACGTAGAATTTTTTTAACTATTTCAAAGTTTGAAAATTTTTTACCTAAAGCATGCAATGATGTTACAATTTAAATGAACCTAGTATACAATTTAATAATAATAAATTTTAAAAAGAGAGCGGTCCACAAACTACAAGGAAAATGGAAACTACTTTAATCTACTGTGATATATGCTTTAGGGAGATAGAGTTGGGAAATAGGCCTACAACTCACTTTAGTAAGAAAGGTTAGCAAAATCTAATGAAAAATTTTAACTAAAGAATTGGTAGGACATATGTTCATATAAAATTAAAAAATAAATGAGACCAATTTAAAAAGGAGTTAAAGTTGTGGAAATAATTAAGGAGTGGCAAGACTAGAATCGGATGGAATCTACTAAAGGAAATAATAGATGCCTTGAACGAGTGGTGGAACGAAATATTATAACTTTATGAACTAATATTTTAGTTGTAGTACATAAACATGCAAAAATTTAGTACAATTTGCAATTTTCTTTTTTATGTAATGTAGGTTTTACCTCCAGCTAGGAATTTTCGATATAACAGAATAATACTTGAGCTTGTAGAGAAAATTGATGTTATGTTTAGTCGTACTGTTGCAATTTGTGATGATTCCTAACTCAAGTATACTTCTCCTTGAATTAAGAGATGTACAAGGAGACTCATTTGATGAGGAAGAAATTTAAGATGGTTAGGCCAATACATTAAATGATAATGATCTTGAGAGTGTTGGTAGTAGTGAGTCACAAATGTCACATACTACTCAACCACTAATTTATAAAAAAATAAGAGTTAGAACAACTAAGTTAGTGGGAATGTAATGTAACTTTTCTTATATCATATTGAGGAGCTTGCAAATGTTGCATGATGTATAAGTTATGCAATATCAAACAATAAATGTGTCATGAAAATTAGTTACAGTTCTTGATACATCAGAAGAAACTTCTTATATACTAGAGATTTGATGAGGTACAGTTCTATGACCTTGTAATAGATTTTATGGGATATCGGAATCATAAAAAGACTTCTATGAAAGTTCCTAATGATAGGAAAGATTGGTGGCTTAGAAGAAGATTTTACAGGAGCATTACTCAATTATTATAATCCAAAATTTGTTATTCACTTTTAACATGTAGTACAATAAAGTCTGGTTAAAAATACAACAACAACAACATCAAGCCTTTATCCAACTACGTGGGGTCGGCTACATGAATCCTTTTTCTCCATTGTGTCCTATTAAAGGTCAAATTCTCGTTTAAATCTAATAAAGAAATATCATTCATAATATTTTCTAACGAGGTCTTTTTAGGTCCGCCTCTACCTCTCTTAACATAAGTCAAATCTAATACCTCTACTCTCCTAACCGGGTCATTGGAAGGCCGCCATTCTATGTGACCAAACCATCTAAGGCGACTCTCTCTAATCTTATCTTCTACTGGAGCTACTCCAACCTATTCACGTATATGCTCATTTCGTATCCTATCTCTAAGGGTAAAGCCACTCATCCACCTAAGAATCCTCATCTCTGCCACACTTAACATAATATTATGCTTCACTTTTAATGGCCAACATTCAGCACCATAAAGCATTGCAGGCCTCACTACTATCTTATAGAATTTTCCCTTAAGTTTGAGGGGTACTTTTCTATCACACAACAAGCCCGATGCATTCCTCCACTTCAACCATCCAACTTGAATTCTGTTGATAATATCCCCATTTATTTCACCATTACTCTGAACAATAGATCCAATATATCTAAAACATGTACTCTTATTAATGACTTGATTGCCGAAAGTCACAATCCCCTCACTAGGTCTATTACTACTAAAATTACACTCCATATATTTCATTTTAGATCTACTCAAGCGAAAACCTTTAGTCTCTAATGTTGACCTCCATAATTCAAGTTTACTTTCAACTCCCTCTCTAGTCTTATCAACAAGAAGAATATCATAAGCAAAAAGCATACACCAAGGTACATCCTCTTGCAAAAGTCTGGTTGAAAATAGAGACAAAAAAATTTCTGTGTAATATTAAAATGGATGTATCAAAAAAAAAAAAAAAAAAACTTCCCTATTTTAATGTATATTTGTACTGGATTATGAGTTTGTCTTGCTATTTTATGTGGATTTCATCCCTGCATATTATGATTTGCAAAGTAAATAAAATGCTCTATCTATTCATATGATTAGAGAAATTCTTTTTGTAATGTTATACAACAAATAAATTTGTGTTGTTTTCCTCTTCTAAGTTATTTTATAACCTCTGTATAATTTAGAACCATAGTTATCAATGAAAGTCAATTTATCACTGTAAAGGTAGACAAAACATCACTATAAGCTGTATAAAAATTTATTGATATTCAAGGAAGCTATAGCTTAATAATCAATTACGAGATTATGTGTTAAAAGGTAAAACAATAAAAGAAAATATATAAAAAAAGAAGATGATTCACACATTGCAATATAACTTTTTTTTTTTTTTAGTTTCTGCTATTTTTAGAATATATTTTTACTAAAAGTTGTGCGACGCTTACAGTTACACAAATTGAAAATGTTAGAGTAAGATGAGAATAATTGGGTTGATGAATGTGAGGAAATTTGTTGCTTTATGATCAAATGAGAATTATTTAATTTAGCAATGTATGCTAGCTTCAACTTTTTTACTTAATGATTACTTCAAACTAAACTTAAACAACAGATCAGGCATGACATTAGATCACAAAGGAGATAAATGGGCAAGGGAATTATTTTTTTAACATCCTATTATATTTCATAATATATTTAGAATGTCATAAATAAATTTTAGGTATATATTTTACTTGCTTGAATCATGTCATGAGTTACGTGGATCACATAAACTAATTGTAGATATGTTTTTATCATTGCTATCTTCTTTCTAGGACACAATGGGTCCATAAGAGCAATATTAAAGAGATTTTAATACTCTATAAAAACAATCAGTAGACATTTTTCTTTTGGTCTCCTAACATTGGTTCATTTATCAATGTACATTATTACAATAGAAGATAAACAATTTCGTTACATTTCATTGTATATAGTTAGTGATTCTAAGGTGCATGTCATACTTCAAGGATTATATTGGGGCTATTGACGGAACTCAAGCCGACACTCGGATCCCCGTTGAAAGACCAAATTGCTTATATTGGTCAACATTATTTACTAATTTGAAATGTCATAGTCATATGTGATTTCAATATGCGCTTCATATTTGTTGTATTAGGATGTGAGGGTTCAATATATGAAGCATCTATTTTTCAACGTGATGTGATAGATTCAAGCTGGAATTATCCTCTATAATGGGGATATATGAAATTAATTTAATTGGCATGCATTTTGTTTTATGAAAATAATTTAATTAAGATGTTTTTTGTTATAAAATATGAAGAAATTAATATTTTTGTTAAAAGAAAGTTTTTTACTTAGTTGATATTGGTTTTCCTCTATAATGGGGATATATCAAGCCTTAACTTTAGAAAATATATCATATACCAGATTATTTGTGGCAATTGACCTGTTATGGGCCATCGAAAGATTTTCAATAGGAGACATTCATCTTTACGAAATGTAATAAAATGCGCATTTGATGTTTGAAAGAAAAAATAGAGAATTTTAAGAGATATGTCACATTATTATTTTAAGAAACAACGATTTATTATTGTAGCTACAATGACATTATATAGTTATTGTTGACCTAAACAGCAAATCAAAAACAGTCCATACACGTTTTCCTCTAGCATAGTTGGAAGGAAACACGGTGCGACACCTTCGGCGAGGCGGGTAGGCCCTATACACTCTTTTTGTAGCGTGGTGGGGACAATCTTAAGTACCCTTATGCGGCTTTGTACCTGCGGGAAAAGCAATATGCTTTTCTATTGAAATAGGTACCGAAGCCCCATGCACGCCTTTCTCTGGCGTGGTGGGATTGAAGATTTCACGACAGCGGTGTCTAAGGACACATATCATACATACTTTTCTCTAGCATGGCGGGATGCCTAATTTCCTATAGTTTCCCCTAAAAAGGGGAGATGCCAAGAAGTTGCTAAAATTTTCGGTGAACCGAGGGCTTGATTTGAACTTGATTTAGCAAAAGGGACCTAAGTGAACTACAATTTTATGTTGAACTTGAACTTGAATCCACATTAAACTCAAATAAACTTGGCGCAAGGACATAAAGGACATTGAATTCAATCTCGAATGAATACTTACAGAGGACTTGTTTTTGGACAATAAGGAACCTATTATAACTCAAATGACTAATCAAAATTTAAACCTAAATAAAAGAGTTCAAACAAGAACCTTATTTGAACTTAATCAAGCATAATTTGAACATGATTTGAGTGATAGAAGACTTAAGTGAGCTTGAACCAAATAAAGGACTTGGACCAAATTGAATCTCAATGGACAAAGCTTGTGCTAACTAATGAACTCCAAATGCCCATATGAGGGAGGCATTTGCTGGATAGATCTTTAGCCCATGAAGAACAAAGCCCTAACAATAACTAGAAATGATGCATAGTCTAATTACAAACAAATACATGAACATGTACTACAAATCATACAAGGATGACAATGGTGATATTTATATTAATCATGTAAGCAAATATGCAAGGATTTATGCCAAGATTTCAAATGAACATGATTTGCTCATGAGCAAATGAGTAACTTATGATGACCACTTCAATTGGAATGGAGATCATTGATGAACACAATCCATGCAATATTCAGTGTTAGCATACATGTGAACATGCTAAATCTATCTATGAACAATTGTAATAGAGATACTCCATGAATGGTGGATCCCTCATAAAAATGAAGATTGATGTACAAGAGGATGCAATAATTCTTCAATCGAAACAAATGATGGAGGTGTTTGGTAAGATAGTTGCTATTTGCATGTTTTATATTATTGTAACTTGAATAGTTTTGATGATTCCAAATATTATTGTTTTAAGTATTATTTTCTCCTAACACTTTTTGGAAGAATTGTTTTTGCTCTTGTGTGGACTAACATTTCAGGATAATCGAACTCCAGACTAATGAAGACTTCAAAACAAATTCAGCATGAGATAGTTTGTAAATTAAAGTTTGTATTTGTCATTGTATTGAGTTTGAGGTATGATTGTAATTGAGTAGCTTAGCACACACATACACACACTTGGGGAGATCTTTAAAAAATCATACTGATCGTACGGGACGAACCAAGTTCGTACGGGACGATCAGGTTAGTTATCCCCTCGGAAGAGCAATGGAATGAACATGAAGTAAGAAAATTTTTCTAAGTCCTGATCGTCTAGAAGAATTTCCATATTTGTCCCTGGACGATGCTGTAGGGATTCTCACTTTGAACTGTTCGTCCAAACAAAGTGTACCATTCGTCCCATAACGAAGTCCTCTGGACACTTGAGTTGCACTAATCGTCCAGATGATTCATCCGGTTCATCCCAGGATGAAGTCCTCCGGACACTTGAGTTGCACTAATCGTCCAGATGATTCATCTGGTTCGTCCCAGGATGAAGTCCTCTAGACACATGGGTTAAAAAAATCGTCGAGATGATCCATCCTGCTCATTTTTGTACGAAGTTGTCTGGATACATGACTTGAACTATTCATCAAAATGAACATTCACGTTCGTCCAAGGATGATATCCTCTATTCCATGAAAATTTGGGACCATCCTGTAGTTTTGTTAGAACGAACCCTTGATATAACTGTTTGTCCCTAGACGAACTTATTTCGTACGAGATGATGATCGGGTACGAAGTTAGTTCATACCAATATATATTGGGTTCGTATGCAACTGATTTAACACTATTTGTACGGGACGATCTAACGATCGTCCAGGATGATTGACTGTGTACAGACTTGAAATTTGGAAGTTTTTGGATGATTTTTCATGTCTTTCCTATATAAAGTCCACTTAAAATTGTCTTGTAATCTTTTTTGTCTACTGATCTTCATGTTAACTGAAAGGAGAGTGATGGAGAGAGTGTGAGAGAGTGTCTAAAGGAGGATTCTTACTACTGGAGCGTGGAGGATTCACTTGGTTCTCAAAGGTAGGAATCTCTAATTATGATTTGTGATTACTTCACTCTTTTCTCTCGTCCTTCTAGATTTCTTGTGAGAAGATCTATCAAGGAGATCCGGTTCTCTGCCGACACTTGGAGAGTGTGAACAGCCGAAGGGTTCTCTGCCTACACTTAGAGAGTGTGAACAGCTGAAGGGTTCTCTGCCTACACTGGGAGAGTGTGAAAGGATGAAAGGTTCTCTACCTACACTGGAAGAGTGTGAAAGGATGAAGGGTTCTCTGCCTACACTGGGAGAGCGTGAAAGGACGGACGGTTCTTTTCCAACACTTGGAGAGTGTAAAAGGACGACGGTTCTCTGCCGCACCGGGTAGTGGTGGAAGAGAGTTTTGTAAAGGCTTCTCTGCCTTGCTGTAGGTGCAAAAGGAAAGTCACTAATAGTATTAGTGCAATACTCGGAGGGTGCCTTCGGGGAGTGGATGTCGTTCGTGTTTGACCGAACCACTATAAATCTTGTGTTTTTTTATTTTTCACTGCTTTTATTTTTAACCTTTTAATTTGTGGTTGAAAAACCTTTTTTATAAAATTCACTAAAGTTATTCTTGGTTTAAAATTCAAAAAGAAGGAAAATTTTTTAATTACCAATTCAGCCCCCCCCCCCTCTTGGTTAGTCGCTGGGACATAAGCTTAGGTCTAACAACCTAATTCATATTGAATAAGTTTCAACAAGTGGTATCAAAGCTTTATTTCAAAATCATAAGTTTAGACTACTTTTTGACTAACGTAGATGGCTACATTTAGAAACCAAAATACAACTGAGGGTTACTCTATAACTAGACCTCCATTGTTTGACAATATTCCTTTTGATTTTTGGAAAACATGCATGTCTACATTTTTACAGTCACTTGATTATCGTATGTGGATTTTAGTTCAGGAAGGGTATACAAAACTAACTAGACTAGTTGACGGAGTTAGAGTTGAAACACCTTTTGTGGACTGCACAGTAGAAGAACGTGACTTAGCACAACTAAACGCCAAATGCTTAAATAATTTCTTTTGTGCTCTTAAATCAGAAGATTACATGCTGATTTCTACTTGCAAGAGTGAAAATGACATATGGGATAGACTTTGTATAACTTATGAGGGGACTAATAAGGTTAAGCAATCTAGACTTAATATCTTGTTGCATGATTATGAATTATTTCTCATGAAATCAAATGAATTCATTTCTGATATGTACACAAGATTTACACAAATAATCACCTCTTTACATGCATTAGGTAGGGAACTAACGAATGATGAAATGGTTAATAAGATACTTCATTATTTTCCTACTGCTTATGATGCTAAAATTATTGCAATTACAGAGTCTAAAGATCTAAACATTTACTCTATTGACAATATTCTTGGATCGCTAATTGCTTACGAGCAAGGAGTTTGCAAAAGAAAGATTGATGCAGGTTGAACCACAAAGAGAGAAGAACATAGCACTGAAAGTGGAGGAGTTAGAGAGTTAACACTCACAACCTGAGGATGAAGACGACATTGCAATAGTGACTAGACAATTTAGAAGCTTTATGAAGAGGAAGCAAAAGAGATGCTAGTAATTGAATCAAGGTAAATTTATCAGAAATGTCAATATTTCAAATGATGTTATTTGCTATAAGTGCAAGAAACCTGGACATATTAAGATGTCCAAAACTCAAAGCTACTCCTAGCAAGGAGAAGGTAGAGGAGAAACTAATTGTGAAGAAGGGCAAGAGGAAATTCCAAAAAGCTTTCTGGGCGGGCTCAGTTTCAGACTCGTTAGAGACAAAAAAGGATGAGGAAATTATTAATCTGTGCTTAATGACCGATAACCTTGATCAGTCATATCAAGAAGAGGTATGTGACTTGACTTACAATGAACTTTTTGAAGTTCCTAAACACATGCATGAAGCATATAGAAAATTAAAGAAAATTCATACTAGTCTGAGCTTAGAATTTGAGGAATTATAAAAGGAACATGAAATTCTTAGGAAAGATCATACTTTAATTGATGACAACCACATGAAATTACTTGATGAGTTTGATGACTTGAATAAAAATCATGAAATGTTAAAAACATCATTTTCAGAACTTCAAATTGAAATCAAGAATAATAAGGATGAATCAAAGAGCAAAATATATTGAATTACTTATACAAATCAAATTTTGGAAGATATGAATTTATTTTATAAATTAAAGATAAATGCTCTCGAGGATAATAGGATACCCCCTAAACTTGAAGATTTCACTAATCCTATTTTGTATCCTAAATTTATGCAATCCATTAATAGACAGATGAATCATAGAAGACTTAGGAATCCATTTGAAAAAGTTAAATGTAATAATTATGGATTGATTGGACATATAGCTCACACCTGTACTTTGAAGAAGAAAACTTATTTGGTGTGGAAAACTAAGATACATAAACCTGGCCATATCATACATGCATCTATTAATAAATTATCAAAAGGAGAACCCAAACTTATTTGGGTTCCCAGGTCTAACGTTTGATAATTTTACAGGGTCGTAATCACACAAGACCTCATGAAAGCATATGGTACCTGGACAACGGATGCTCAAAGCATATGTTTGGATATACTACATAATTCATATCACTGGAAGCCAGGAGTGGAGGCAAGATTACACTTGGAGATAACACCACAAGGAAGGTGGTTGGGTCAGGTATGATTGGAAATCTTAAAATCTTTTTCAAAGAAAATGTGTTAATTGTAGAAGGCTTAAAGCATAATCTGTTAAGTATAAGTCAGCTATGTGATAAATGATACTGTGTAAAAAAATTTTCTACTAGCTGCATATTAAGCCTAGATGAAAATGATATTTTGAATGGTATAAGAGTAAACAACATGTATATAGTAGACTTGATTTGCATTAAAATTCCTACTGCTTTTTATTTAAAAACTATTTCTGATGAGTCATGGCTTTGCCATAGGAGACTGTGTCACTCTAGCATAAAAAACCTTAGAAGGATTACCCAAAAGAACCTAGTGAGAGGTATACCAAAATTAGACTTTACTAAGGACCACCTTTGTGATGCATGTCAATTAGAAAAACATGTGAAGTCCTCTTTTTAGTCCAATAAAGATCTTAGAACTAGTAAACCATTAGAGATTTTGCATATGGATCTTTTTGGACCTGTTGGAACTGTAAGTCTAGGGGGGAAGGTATATAGATTTGTGATTGTGGTTGATTACTCTAGAATCACATGGATTAGATTTCTATTTTATAAGAGTGAATCATTTGAAGAATTTAGAAACTTTTCGACTTGGATTCAAGGAAAGTTAGGATGTGAAATTAAGACTATTCAAAGTGATCATGGAGGATAATTTAAGAATGAAAATTTTGAGGATTTTTGTAAAGAAAAAAAAATTGATCATAATTTTTTTGCACTTAGAACCCCTCAGTAAAGTGGGGTAGTTGAAAGGAAAAATAGAATATTAATAGAAGCCGCCCGAGCCATGTTGGCAGAATACTCACTTACTAAATATTTTTGGGCTGAGGCGGTTAGCACTGGATGTTATGTTCTGAATAGAGTGAATGTGAGATCAAAATTAAATAAAATATCCTATGAGTTGCTAAAAGGAAGTACACCTAATTTGTCACATTTGCATATTTTTTGATGTAAGATGTTTATTCATAAAAATTGAAAATCTGCCTTCGGAAAATTTGATCCAAAATCAGATGAAGGAATTTTTATAGGATACTAAAGTGTTGGAAAATCTTATAGAGTATTTAATAAAAGAACTTTGGTAATGAGGAGACCACACATATTAAATTTGGTGAATCTAGAATTTTGGAAGAGCCAAATGTTGTAGAAGATGAGATTGAGATTAACTCCCAAAAGATTGATAAACTAAATGTGGAAAAAAATTTGGAGATAGAAAACTCTTTGCCTAGAGATTTGAGATTTTCTAAAAATCACCCAAAGGAATTGATTATAGGTGAATCTAGTGAGGGTGTAAGGACAAGTCGTGGACTAAACAAAGAAGTCAATCATTCAGCATTTATTTCAACCATAGAACCCACAAATATTGATCAAGCACTTTCAGATGAATTTTGAATTTTGGCTATGCAAGAAGAGTTAAATCAATTTGTAAGAAATAAAATTTGGGAATTAACTAAAAGGCCAAAGGATTAAAGTGTAGTTGGAACTAAGTGGGTATTCAAAAATAAAATGAATGACTTAGGAATAGTCATTACAAATAAGGCTAGATTAGTAGCTAAGGGGTATATTCTGATTGAAGGGATTGATTTTGAGGAGACCTTTTCCCCTGTAGCTAGACTTGAAGCAATTAGGGTTTTGTTAGCCTTTGCCTGTTTTAGAGGATTTAAATTGTACCAAATGGATGTAAAAAGTGTCTTTTTAAATAGGGTAATTCAAGAGGATGTTTTTGTAGAACAACCTCCAGGTTTTAAAAATTCTAAACACCCAAATCATGTTTTCAAACTGAAAAAGACATTATATGAATTGAAACAGGCACCTAGGGCTTGATATGAGAGATTGAGCACCTTCCTACTTGAAAGATCATTTGAAAAAAGAAGTGTGGATACAACTCTCTTTTTGAAGAAAATTGGAAATGATATACTCATTGTATAAATTTATGTTGATGATATCATCTTTGGATCTTCAAATAAAAATATTTGTGATGATTTTTCTAACACAATGAGTAGTGAATTTGAGAAGAGTCTAACAAGAGATTTAAGTTACCTTCTAGGCTTTAGCATTAAGTAAATTGAGGAGGGTACATGTCTTAGTTAGTCGAAGTATGTTAAGGACTTCCTCAAAAAGTATGAAATGGACAATGCTAAACCTGTTATTACACCTATGAGTTCCTCAGTTTTGTTGGATAAGGACCATAAGGGAAAATCTGTTGATCAAAAGAAATTTAGAGGGATAATTGGATCTTTGCTTTACTTGATAGCTAGCCAGCCCGATATCATGTTTAGTGTTTATTTGTGTGTTAAATTTCAATCAGATCTAAAAGAATTACATTTGACAGCAGTAAAAAGGATTTTAAGATATCTATTAGGAACTCAGAACTTAGGAATTTGATATCCTAAGTTTAGCTCTTCATTTGAAATAAATAGTTATTCATATTCTGACTTTATAGGTTGTAGGGTTGATAGAAAGAGCACTTCTGGAACATGTCAGTTTATTAGAATTTTTTTAGTTTATTAGTCCAGTAGAAAATAAAATTCAGTAGTCCTAATCTACTATTGAAGCTGAATACATAGCATTAAGAAGTTGTGTGGCTCAAGTGCTTTGGTTGAAACAATAGTTGATTGATTTAGGATTAACTATAGGCACTATTCCCATTTATTGTGATAACACTAGTGATATTTGCATTTCTAAAAATCCTATTCAACATTTAAGAATCAAACATATAGACATCAAGCATCATTTCATAAGGGATCATGTATCCAAAGGAAAAATTGAACTCATTTATGTTTCTACAGAAAATCAACTTGCAGACATTTTTACAAAACCACTAGCCTTTGATACTTTCAGTACATTAAGAACAAGGCTTGGTGTGATCGATTTGAATGCTTAATTAAAATAATTCTGTAATATTGGTGTGTGTTTTTCTAGTTAGTGTTTTGCGTGTATTTTTGATTTTGTGATTTTCTATAATTGAGTTTGTATTTTTTTGTATTTTGAATCATTTTTTATTGTGTTTGTATTTTAGTTTTGAAAAATTCTTACATCTACATTTTTTAATGCATGCTTAAAAATTAAGTGAAAATCGTTCGGGACAAAATTCATTTTGTACGGGACGAATTGTATAGTGTATTAACTGTCGGATTTGAACGATTTGCATACAATTTTTTAGTTTCATTTTACTGTTCGTTTGTACGATTGTCACAATCATCCGAATGATCTTTTCAATCGTATGTATGAATGTAGACAGTTAAACGGATAAGGTCAATTTCATTATACATGATCGTACGTACGAACTTATGGTTTGTACAGATGAACGCTTGGCGATTCGATGTTGGGGACGGTTTAAATTGCCATTAAAATGATCTTAAATGTCTGATCGTTCAGGACAAACACATGTTCATCTGTACGATCGTTTGGTCAAAAGTCTATACGAAAGGACGCATCTTAACTTGTGTGATTACGAAAATCCATTTCATTTTTTGACTCATTCGTTTATCCAGACCAAGTGTACCATTCATCCCAGGATGAAGTCCTCTGGACACTTGAGTTGCACTAATCGTCCAGACGATTCATCCGGTTCATCCCAGGATGAAGTCCTCTAGACACTTGAGTTGCACTAATCGTCCAGACGATTCATCCGGTTCGTCCCAGGATGAAGTCCTCTAGACACTTGAGTTGCACTAATCGTCCAGACGATTCATCCAGTTTGTCCCAGGATGAAGTCCTCTGGACACATGTGTTAAACTAATCGTCGAGATGATTCATCCTGCTCATCTCTAGATGAAGTTCTCTAGATACATGACTTGAACTATTCATCCAGACGAACATTCACATTCGTCCTAGGATGTTGTCCTCTGTTCCATGAAAATTTGAGACTGTCTTGTAGTTTTGTCAAAATGAACCCTTGATATAACTGTGGGTGCCCGGACGAACTTATTTCATACGGGACGATGATCGGGTATGAAGTTAGTTTGTATCAATAAACATTGGGTTCGTATGCAACTGATTTAACACTATTCGTACGAGACGATCTAACGATCGTCCAGGACGATTGACTATGTAAAGACTTGAAATTCAATAGTTTTTGGATAATTATTCGTGTCTTTCCTATATAAAGTCCACTTAAAACTTTCTTGTAATCTTTTTTGCCTACTGATCTTCGTGTTAACTAAAGGGAGAGTGAAGGAGAGAGTGTGAGAGAGTGTTTGAAGGAGGATTCTTACTACTGGAGCATGAAGGATTCACTTGGTACTTAAAGGTAAGAATCTCCAAATATGATTTGTGATTACTTCACTCTTTTCTCTCATCCTTCTAGATTTCTTGTAAGAAGATCTGTCAAGAAGATCCGGTTCTCTGCCGACACTTGGAGAGTATGAACAGCTAAAGGGTTCTCTGCCTACAGTTGGAGAGTGTGAACAGTCGAAGGGTTCTCTGCCTACACTTGGAGAGTGTGAAAAGCCGAAGGGTTCGCTTCCTACACTAGGAGAGTGTGAAAGGACGAAGGGTTCTCTGCCTACACTAGGAGAGTGTAAAAGGATGAAGAGTTCTCTACCTACACTGGGAGAGTGTGAAAGGACGGACAGTTCTCTGCCAACACTTGGAGAGTATAAAAGGACGACAGGTCTCTACCGCACCGGGTAGTGGTGGAAGAGGGTTTTTGTAAAGGCTTATCCGCCTTACTGTGGGTGCAAAAAGAGAGTCACTAGTAGTATTAGTGCAATACTCGGAGGGTGCCTCCGCGGGAGTGGATGTAGGTCATGTTTGACCGAACCACTATAAATCTTGTGTCTTTTTATTTTCCGTTGCTTTTGTTTTTACTTTTAAATTTGTGGTTGACAAATCTTTTCTACAAAAAATTAACTAAAGTTATTATCAGTTCAATTTTAAAAAGAGGAATAAATTTTTAATTACCAATTCACTTCCCCTCTTGGTTAGCCATTGGGATATAAGTTTAGGTCTAACAACCTAATTCATATTGAACAAGTTTCAATAGTGTTTGATTGCAAGTAATGTTGCATATTCCTTTAATTCATCCATAAAAAAGATATATATTGTGATCATGCTCACATTGTTCATGATTGTGAAAAAAGATGGGTAATCACAACAAAGAGTACATGTATGAGATACATGAAAGATACAACCATGAAGGGGATGAGTGCAATGATCCAATAAGCAATTTTGACCCCAATCAAATACGTCAATACCCACACAAGCAATGAGATCTAATGTGAAATCAGTTGCTAACTAGAATCAATTTAAGGAGACATTAACTAATGGTAGTTTATATACAATGGAGGTTGCTTGACTATAGACAACCACATTAACTTTTTTGCAAACAAGAATAACATATGCTCGGCAAGTGTAATGGGTCCCTTGTGATGACAAGTACACCTTCAACATCAGATAGCTCATAGACAAATATGTCAACTCACTTTTGAGTAACAATAACATTACAACATATGATGATTATGGGGGCACTCTTATAGTCAATGTCAATTGGGCATCCAACAAATACACGAATCCCCTACAAGAAGAGAGAAATGCTAACATTGGAGGGCTTAGAGGATGATAACTGTTTGCAACTCTACAGCAACTATGCATTTTCTAATGTGGAGAACCATAACGATAGCAAATTAAAGCTCGTTGACAAAGGGATAGTTAAGAAGCTCTCAAAATATCCATTGGTGGAAAACGTTATAGAATGCTTGATATGATTCAACACTTGTCTATTGAAGCTAGCAATTTGTGAGTTCCCAGAAAGATTGGAAAGTTTGAAAATCTTCTTACTCTATGCTTGACCTACAAAAGATATAATCATAATATTATTGATGTATTCACTGAGTCACTCAAAACATCAAGAAATCTCCTCTTTTATACTTGTATGCCGAGGATTTAAAAAGGATTGATACAACTTGCAATGAATAATACCTCCCTAGTTATGGATGATAATGATTCACTCCCAATCCCAATAAAAGACACATCAATTTCTTGTAAGCAAAAGGGTTCAAAGATACTACAAGAGACTCATTCCACATTCAACATGTCAGTTGCAACCAGAAGGATTTGACTTGCAGTAAAGATTAACGACAATACACATCTAAGTGTATTCAAATGAATATCAACACACATAACATCGTGCCCACTAGAGCTAATGATCAATATTTTACAAATGTGTTTCCAAAGATTAGTGCAAAGTTTGGTGGCCTAAACTCACAATTATAAATGGAAAGTACACCCGCTACTCCAACTACATCAAGGGCTGAAACAATAATTTTAGGAATGAATATCTCGTATATTTCTCCTATACAACCTGATGTGCTTTCAATCCTATAATGCCTGCTCGAGGAAGTAATTATTGATTTTGACGTATAGAAAGTCCGCAAGGACACAATCATCCAAGGTTAAAATGATTGCAAATAATGATGATGATTGCATAACCTCGGAATTTCCCGTCAAGCTCTATACAAGTCTTGGGAAGAGAAAGCCATATCAAGTCTTCATTTTAAAAAATGGAGTGAGTCTTAGTACAACCAAGCTCTAAACATTGCGTTGGATAAAATTGTTGAGGCTTGCAAGATTCTTGATGAACAATGCTTATGCATCTAATGTGCCACCTATGCTAAACTATCAAAGCTCTATGACTGACATATATTTCTACGGGTTGTTATAAGAGACCCATCATATGTCCAAATACCCCTACACATGCATCGTAATTTTATACACCTAGGTACAAAGAAGGATATGTATAATCACACAGCTTGCATGAGTCCTGGAGAGCATGTTGTAGGAACACATGTGACATCTATGGATGTTGTACGGGTCAATAAATTTGAAACCGATCCTCCTAAGCAAATAAATAGAAGTCGACAAGGTTTAACAAATAATTATAAAATACCCCTAAAAACTTGTATGGGCCTCGACGAGCATGTTGTAGGAACTCATGTGATGTCTAGAGATTCTGTGCGAGTCAATAAATTTGAACATGATCCTCCTAAGCAAATAAATCCGAGTCGACAAGGTTAAAAAAAATATTACAAAATGCCCCTAAAAAACCGCAGTTGCCCTAACGAGCATGTCTAGAATAAACACGTGACGTCTAGAGATGATGCACAGGTCCATAAATGAAAATAATTTGAGCCCAATCCTTCTATATGGATAAATAGAAGTCGATACGACTCGAATTATCAAATAAATATATGATCAAGATGTCAACCAAAATATTTATTTTATACATTCATATAAGGCCATTAAGGTCTATGATAAAATAAATTTATTAAAAAAAATCATATAGCTGACAAACCTAATTCTTTATCAGCAAGTAGATAGGGTCGACAAGATTTAGTCAACAAGAATGGCCCCATCAACCCGATGATGGCAAAATTTAACGTAGATCTCAATTGGAGGGCTGATTACAACATTCAAAGTTCCACTCATACATCTATGACAATCCAAAATTCCAAAAAATTCTAAAATTCCAAATATTTAAAATTGAAATCAACCATCGAATTACTTAAAGCAAAATTCAACTACCATCCGTAAAAGTTTTCTAAGGTGGACAAATTGAAGTTTACTTCAGCTCACAAAAAGCTAATGCCTAGTCGAAAATATTATTAGGATTCATTCTCAAATAATTTCTTTCCAATAAGAACGTGTGGTACATGTCCTCTGACCAACAATTTTTCCTTCAAATGGCACCTTATGATAAATGGTTATGATACGTAGCCCTCTGAACCAAGGGGTTTTGCTGCCAAATGGCACCACAAAATACCAGTTATTATCAGAGTCAGTACGTTCCTTAATGGCATCAAATACTTGAGATATGAATCAATAGGATATAATCCATAGGGCACAAAGTCCTCTATTAGTTAAGGTGGATTCAAAATTTTCTACTTAAATAAATATTCACCTAACGTCTACAAGATCCCCTTGGATGAAGAAACCCATGGTTGTGGACAAGGATCCTTTTATCAGCTTGGGTCACCTTCTCTAACTAAGTAGACCATGAACCACGATGACTCAGGATGACAGAATAATGGGATCTTGATTGGGTCCATCAACTATTCCCCCACCATCCTCTTTAAGTGCAAGATAGTGAAATTTCCAATTTTAAATATCAAACTTTTAAAAATTCCCAAATCTAAACCCATGTTGCTATTATATGCCAGATAACATGTATTTTCTACGTATCTGATTGATGACTAGCCTTAATCAAAATTTCTCTCTCATTACCGGGTGGGGTAATTAACTATAGTGGCTTACTCCTATAAGAAATCAGAACTCAGATCATAAAGTCTTCATAGAATGAGGGTAAAATCTCTGGGTAGTCTCTTATATACAAACTCATCTGTCTTCCCAAAATTTATCTCGTAACTTAATCCCGTTAAAACTCCCTTGAAAGAAAAATAAAGCGAGTGGAGTCCGGGGCTAAATTTTGAGCCCACAGATTTCTGGCGACTCTGCTGGGGATTGATTTCTCTTTCCATCTTGGACTAGTCATCATAGTGCTACAATAGCATTCAAACTCAGGAACAATTATTACGTCCTCCGATCGGACGTAGAGGAACGTCCAATCGAAGGCCAAATCGTGTCAAAAAATGAGAAATACCGAATAAATACTGAGCAATACCGAGTTATACAAAAGTTGTACCGAGTTTTTCCTAGAAAAAACTCGGTACAACTCGGTATTGCTCGGTATAGCTAGGTATAACTCGGTATTGGTCTTTACATAGCGGTATTCCTCATTATTATCAAATAATACCTAACAATACCCAGCAAATACCGAGTTTTTTGGCGAGATTTTTCCTCTGACCAAACGTTCCTCTACGTCCTTACACCGAACCTAATAAAAGTTCCAAACTCAGACGGGGCTCAATTTCCAAATTTTCTAAGATGATTATTTAATGAATTTAAATGTAAAATATTATAAAAATGATCATTACATGCACTCATCATACATTCATTGAGTAGTTAGCAAAGCTTTAAATTTATATTATTTTTAACTGCTTGCTAATTATTATTTGCTTTTATCTTTTGATCTGTGTAAGTCTCTATATTTTGAAAGTGTGGGGTGATGTATCATATGATGATTACTAACCCTTACCTTTCATTTGTTAAGATGGATCTATAGAATACTACATTTACTATTCAACTAGGTGTGATGCTAGCATCCAACTAGCTAATTCTGTGATAATACTAGAATGTTGGAGCTACCATCCAGTTTGGTAGTGTTGACTTCTCGGTAATTGCTATGAGGACTATCGTCATTCCTGCTAATGGCGGGAATGATAAGAAATCTACTAGGAGGCCCCACTCTACTAAAGCTTCCATGCGTCATGCGTATCTTCCAGTGCCACGACCTACTACTAATGAGCCTCTCAAGAGAGTTTTTGTATCTGAAACTCTATCACAGCCTGAGGCCCCAACCACTAAGAGGGTTATGATTGGTGGGATGATCTTAGTGACTCCTGCCAAGGCCACTACTCTGCCAACCTGGTTACTTGCACCCGTGAAGAATACTGTTAAAGATTCCTTATATGGAGGTAAGCTAACAAGAAGGAATATAAGGAAAATGAATGTTGAGATCTGAGCTTAACAACTGGTGCCGGTGCACCCATCAAACTTGTCTGCCCAAGAGCCTGAAGCCAACATTTTAATCCGAAACAAATTTACTGACTTGAGATGGGTCAAGAGGAGAAACTCTACTTCGGAGCTAAAAAAAATCTTTTTGGGACTAACAGCCTGAAGTCCCAGCCCCTCTAAGGAAGAAAGAGCCTGAAACCCTATTAGCCAGAGTGTATAGGGTACTAAAGATAGTAAAAGATAGGGGATTGAAGAAGAAGAAGAAATTACAACAACCATTAATAATTTAAGCTAGAAGGTCCCCACCATGAGAATCATTGCCTATGGAAGGTCGAAGAAAATCCAGGCCAGTCTCATGCGGTGAGTATTGGGGCATGACACATGAACCTTTGGTTTTGGGATCCGCTGTCAAAAGGTCCCGATAGAAAGGAAAGAAATTATGGAGGCCAAGGCCTTACAGAGAAGAGAAGAATGAAAGAAGATTTGACATGGGTGTGACATCCAGTATGACTTCCTAAAGATCCGTCCCCACTTATAAATAATGTCAGAAATGAGTCCAAAAGAGGACCCATGATGATGCCCCTCTTGACGGTCGACACCTTCGAGAATTCTCCAGGGGATCCCATCATTCTCTGACACCTCCAAAGGAAGAGACTAACTTCAATTACAGTCCACTGGTCGAAGAAATCTCCTTGCCTAATCAAGAACCAAAGATTTAGTAGTGTCGTCGCTTGGAGATCCGAGTTTTAGAAGAGGAGAAATATATCAAAGAGGAAGAAAATATAGAAGAAAATATCGAAGAAAGTATGGAAGAATACTTAAAAAAAAAAGAAATGAAAGAAATAAATGACACCATAAATATGGAAGTCGTCTATATGGTGAGGCACACTAATGGTAATGAAGATGCATACTATGATGACAGTGAAGGAAATGACTGTTGGCAACCGCCACCTAGTCAATCTCATCAATAACCATGAAGTTGGGTCCACCACTGGCAGAGGTGGCCATTCCTAAGGGGAAGATGAGGTAGAAGAAGTCGAGGAGAATTTGCCCAATGTTGAAGATGCCACGCTTGTCGGTATGCAACAACAAATAAAGTTGTAAATGAGAGTAAAAAATAAAGAAATCTCTCAGTTGAATGAGAAAATGACTTAGATGATGGCTCAAATGGGGGCAATGGTGTAGAAGATGCAGAGGAATATTATAGTGGGACCCATGCCCAATCCTCCTCCGGATCCTCCAAAATTCCAAGTTCCACAAGTATTAGGTATAAGGGAAGCTCTTGAAGGTGGCTGTGAAGCCCATAACATCGTCCACCAGCCTACCCCATAAAATATTGCAAGTACTTACGAACTTTGTGACTGCTACCTAGTTGAAAGGAATCATCACCTAGAAGATCAGGGCTATTATAGTCATTGACCAAGAAGAGAAATTAGTGGGTAAAGGTCATCTATATTTGGCAAAGTACGATCAAGTGCCATACCCAAAAGGGTATTTGGTTCCAAAGTTCCATAACTTTAATGGTACTAACTACCCCAGGCAGCACTTGGCATAATTTAAGGTCACTTGCGAGAATACAGGGGAGATGACGCCCTACTCTTCTGGCATTTAGTTAACATTTTGACAACAATTGCTTTCAAATGGTATGCTGAGTTGCCAAATGATTCTATAAAATATTTTTGTTGAATTAGGGTCATGTTTGTGAAAAGATTTTCCAGTGCGACCAAGAAGATTATGATCGTTGACCTCACTTTACATAAACGAAAGAAAGAGGAGTCAATATTAAAATATATAACTCATTGGCACAACTTGAGTATAAGTGTGAGCAGCAGCTCAAAGAATAGCATGTTGTGCAGTTGTTAATGAGAAACATTAATGATAAGATGCAACCCTTCTATGCATGGCTACAATTACCACATTTTAATATATGTTGGATTTGGTGGCCAAGTTTGAGAACTTAAACTTGTCAAGATCAGAGAGCCACTTTGATAAACTCAAGAAGTCTAAGGCTTCATGTGCTAGAAGAGGTGAGACTAACTCTACATTCTTCTCTAGAGCTGACAAAGAAAAACAAGTGGTTTATAATGTAGACAAAGGGAAACAGCCGATGTAATATGAAGAAAAGCATAAATAAGTCTACAACCCTAACCCCTAGTCAAAGCTGATACTCAGGGGCAATGATAAACCACAAACATATTAGAGTGGTGGAGAACGTCTGAGGAAAATAATGAGAACTAGTGATAGAATGTTTTTATCCCTAAAAGATAAGTTGAATAAAGAATATTCATTTAAAAGGGACAGCGTCGCCAAGTTGTTTCAACAGGCCATGAAGGCGGGCTTCAAAATACTAAAATACTAGAGGCCCAAGGAGTTGAAGCATACGAGCAACCGAATTACTACCCATACCATCGGGTAGTCAGTCATCCTATTGGAGATTTTAACATCTTCAATGATTGACTTGAAAGAAAATATCAAAAAGTGGAACTCACATTGTCAGATAATGTTTTGACTCACCCCAAGAAAGAATCAACTCAGGTAATTATATCTTTCTTTGTGCCCCTGGTTGAAGAAAGAAGAATGAAAATTGAGCTGATTTAAAAATAGCAGTGGGAGACTGTACTCTCCATGAAGACTATAAAAAAGTTGAAACAACTCAAAAGAGTTCTAGGGGTGAAGTCGAAATCTCTTACAGAGCTAGTACTAAATTTGAAAGCTCTGCCTATGACACGAGCATCTACTTTTAAGCAACTCGCAAACCAAGCTAGTTCTTTAAAGTCTAAAAAAATAGTCTTCTAAAAAGAAAACCAAGTTGAAAAAACCTCGGGAGAAAAAGAAAGTAACTTAAAGGGTTATCGACAATTTGGATGAATATTACCAGATAATGAGGCGACCTATCAAGCTCGCTGACTTCATGTCAGAGCTTAAAATAGATGAAGCCGAAGAAAATGATGATTATTCCCTTCTCGTAGAAGTATGTCGGGTCATCTTAGTGGCTCCAAATGATGATAAAAGAAGGATCTGCTGAGGAACTTGCTTCTGAATCATGTTTCATGGTGACATCAGTAGACTATGTCTTAGAAGAGGATTTATATTTTCCAAAGACATATGAATTAGACCCTGACATAGCATCACAAATGAGATATGTAAACTTGGGTGGTGACTCTGAATGAACAAATGAATCCCTAGATGCAATAATAACTGAATATGAAGAAAATGCACCATTGAACGAGTCTGAGCTAGAGGAAATTACTCAAGTACAAGTAAGAAGTAGCAAGATATTGCCGCCTCCACCAAAGAAAGGGGTCTCCAACAAAAATAATGAGAAAGAGATAGTCATCAATGATGATATTATCCCTGAAGATCCAAAGAAAAGAATACTTCATTCAAAAGGATAAATTATAATATCTTATGTCGTATGAGAAAAATACCTGCACAACTTAGCATATATGATGCCTTAGTATGTCTAAGGTCTTTCGAAAGACTTTGATTCAGGCTCTCAAAGATCCCAAAAGTATTTTGCTGAATGTAATATGAATGAGGTTCTACAAGCTTGTAATGAGCCATTCATCACCTTCTCCGTAGAGGACATGATGGTCGAGATTGTAGGCCATAACCATCCTCTCTATGTTACTACATAGACTTATAAGATGATAATAAATCAAATTCGGATTGATCCCAAATATTCCATAAATCTCATGAGCCTTAAAGCACTAAGATCACTTTGCCTTGATGTGGAACACCTCGGTCTAAATAAGCTGATAATCCATGGTTTCAATGAGAAAGGGAAAAAAACTCTTCGAACAATCATGGTCCCTCTTGTAATTAGATAATTTCATACATAAGCCAAGTTCCATGTAATTGATGCAAATACTTCATTCAAGGTGCTACTAGGTCGCCCCTGGTTGCATGAATATGATGTTGTCTCGTCAATGCTACACCAGTGTATGAAGTATCTCAGGGATGGAGAAGAATTCAAGATCTCTGGCGACATCCAGCCCTTTGTAATACATGAAGTAATGATATATGAAGATGCTAGATACTTTGTACCAAAGAAGCTAAAATTATCAAGCTCCGTGGAGGCTGGGACATCAAATTCAAAGGTTGCAAAGCAGCATGGAAGGTGAGAAGAAGCATGTAGGGAGAAAAAAGGCAACACCGACTCTTCCCAAAGCACAGAATATTTATAAATAAAAGAAACATGTAACTCATCTAGGGAGTAACATGGATGAAAATGATGTCATTCCAACCAAATCTCAAAAAGTATGCTAGTTTATGGATGAATGGAGTAGGGTGGTTGAATAGTCAAATGATGATTATAATTATGACTCTATCTATATGAACACAGTGCATTTGTATTTTTCGAAAGAATAGGAAGCCTATCAATCTTAGATAGTGTACTCATAATTATGTGTATCCCCTTGTAATACTTCAAGGAAATTATTCCATACAAGGTGCATAAGATTGAAGAACTCATAACCCATTATCTTTCGCATCTTAAAAAGGTGACTACACCAGGTAACATACTATATTATATGGGAATATTTAAAGAAGAGAATAATGACTGGTGTTGTATGCTCCTCGATTCTAAAGAGTTACTACCTATGAGGCTACCTATGTTTAATACCAAAGGTATTCAAAGAATGCAACAAAAGCAAATAAATATTCCAACCACCAAACTACAACTTCATATAAGCTTGGGCCTCAAGTATGGAAGGAATCCACATCAATTATGATAGAAGGATGTAACTGCATATAAAGGTATCAGATTCATCAAGAAAAAATTCCTTCGGAAGGAGACTTGCTGAGCCATCACATGTGGGGGAATTAGACCCGAGAACAATGACAACGAGGAGATGTACGAAGCTGACAATTATGATGATCAACCTATAGAGACCAAGCCTGCACTAGAAGATCTTGAAGATAGTTGATAGGCGACTACTATGGATGAGCTAAAAGAATTCAACTTGGGAAATGAGTAAGACCCTCACCCAACCTTAATTAGGTTTGTCATAACTGAGGAACAAATAGAAGAAATAAAAGAGATTCTCTATGAATTCAAGGATTAATTTTCCTGGATATATACAAAAATGCCTGGCTTATCCCCTGATGTACCAGTTTATAGATTGGCCATCAAAACAGATGCATCACCCATTAAAAAAACTCCAAGGAAAATGAGTTTAAAGATTGAAGAATAAGTGATTGCAAAAATGAAGAAGCTCATAGAAGCAGGCTTCATTCGAGAGAAAAAATATGCCAACTGAATCGCCAATATTATGCCTGTAAAAAAGAAGAATGAACATATTTGTGTTTGCATTGACTTTTAGGTCCTTAATAAGGAGTGCCCAAAAGACAATTTTTCGCTCCATGTATCTGAACTCCTAAAGGACAACACATCTAACTACAACAAGTTCTCATTTATGAATGGATCGTCGGGTTACAATCAAATCAAGATGACGCCTGAGGATAATAAATCACATGTCATTTAGAATACCCATCAACATTTTCTACTATATGGCCATGCCCTTCAGCCTGAAAAATACTAGTGCCACCTATCAACGGGCAATGATGTGTATATTTGATGAGCTAATACATCAAAATTTTGAGTGCTATGTGGATGATCTTACTGTCAAGAGCATGGATCAGAAAGACTACTTAGGTCTGAGAATCGTATTTGAAAGAATTAAAAAGTTTGATCTAAAGGTGAACCCTTTCAAATATGCTTTTGGGGTCTCCTCCGATAAATTCTTGGAGTGCATTATTCATCACCGAAGAATTGAAATAAAAAATTTGAGTGCTATGTGGATGATCTTGTCTTCAAGAGAATGGATCGAAAAGACCTCCTAGGTGATCTGAGAATCGTATTTAAGAGAATTAAAAAGTTTGATCTAAAGATGAACCCTTTCAAATGTATTTTTGTGGTCTCCTCCAATAAATTCTTGGGGTACGTTCTTCATCACGAAGGAATCGAGATTGACCCAAACAAAATCAAAGCAATCATGGAGATGCCGGCTCGTATAAATCTTGAACAACTCTACTATTTATAAGGAAAACTGACTTTCATTCGATGATTCATCAAATCTGCCAGGTAGGTGCCACCATTCGACAACATTAAAAGATATCTATTGAATCCTCCTATTCTCGTAGTGCCAATTTTGGGAAAGCTTCTGATGCTATGTACAATGGTACTAAAAGAGTCCCTCGGAGCATTGTTGGCCCAACATAATGAAGAAGGCAAGTACAATTATATAACTCGCATGGGTCCCGACGAGCATGTTGTAGGAACACATGTGGTGTCTAGGGATATTGCACGGGTCAATAAATTTTTACCCGATCATCCTAAGCAAATAAATAAAAGCCAACAAGGTTCAACAAATAATTATAAAATGCTCCCAAAAACCTGTATGGGCCCTGACGAGCATGTTGTAGGAGCACATGTGACATCTAGGGATATTGCGTAGGTCAATAAATTTAAATCTGATTCTCCTAAGCAATAAATAGGAGTTCACAAGTTTCAACAAATAATTATAAAATACCCAAAAAACTCGCAGTGGCCCCTGCGAGCATTTCTTGAATACACACGTGACGTCTAGGAATGCTATGCAGGTCCATAAATGAACATGGTTCAAGCCCCATCCTTCTATATAGATAGATAGAAGTCGACACTACTCAAACTATCAAGTAAATATACTATCAATATGTCGACTGGAATATTTGTTTTATACGTTCATATAATACCTTTAAGTTCTATAACAAAAGAAATTCAATAAGTAAAATTATACAGTTGATAAACCCAATCCCCTATCAACAAGCTGATAGGATCGACAAGGTTTAGTCAACAAGAATGGCCCCATCACCCTGATGATGGCCATGTTGAACGTAGATCTCAATTAGAGGGGTGATTCCAACATTCAAAGTTCTACTCAAATGCTCATGAAAATCCAAAACACCAAAAAAATACCAAAATTCCAAATATTTAAAATTAAAATCAACCATCTAATCACTTAAAGCAAAATCCACCCACCCTCTGCAAAAGTTTGCTAGGGTGGACAAATTGAGGTTTACTTAAACTCACATAGAGCTAATGCCTAATTAAAAATATTACTAGGATCCATTCTAAAATAAATTCATACCGATAAGGGCGTGGTATGTGTCCTCTGACCGGCGATTTTATCACCAAATGACACCGTAGGATAAACGATTATGACCATGGGCCCTTTGAACCTAATGGTTTTGCCGCCAAATGGCACCACAAAATACCGGTTATGGCCAGAGTTAGTATGTTCCATAGTGACATCAAATTCATGAGATATGAATCAACAAGATATAATTGATAGGGCACAAAGCCCTCTGTTAGCTAAGGTGGATTCAAATTTGTCTCCTTAGATAAAAATTCACCCCAAGTCTATAAGGTCCCCTTAGACGAAGCAACCCATGGTTACCGACAAGATCCTTCTATTAGGTTCGGTCGATTACCTCTTCTAACTAAGTAGACTAGGGAACACAATGACCCGGGATGGCAGAATCATGGGATCTTGATGGGGTTCATCATCCATTCCCCCATCATCCGCTTTAAGTGCAAGATGGTGAAATTTTTAATTTTAAATATCAAACTTTTCCAAATTCCCAAATCCAAGCCCATGCTACTACTATATGCCATATAGCATTTATTCTCTATGTATCTGATTGATGACTAGCCTTAATCAAAAGTTCTTTCTCATTATCGAGAGGGGTAATTAACTATAGGGGCTTGCGCTTATAGGAAACCAGAACTCATATCATAAAGCCCTAGCAAAATGAGGGTGAATCTCTGGGTAGTGTCTTATCTACAAATCCATCTATCTTCCCAAAATTTATCCCGGAACTTAATTCTGTTAAAACTCCTCTGAATAGAAAGCAAAAGCTGGTGGAGGTGGGGGCCAAATTTTTGGAGCCCACAATTATATATAAAGATATAACACATAGATTGATCTAAATTTGAAAAATATGATGATGAAAAATTTATTCATGTAGTTGCACATGAGTGTAGAGTGGACAACAAATTGTACAATTTGGTAGAATAAATATTGATGTCGATTTGGTTGATGGTGAAGATGTAAATGAGTTGACAGTATTACAATGCAACTATACAGCTATAGTAGGTAGTACTTTTAATTACAAAGTAATAAAAATTTAAATATACAATGTATTGAATTTATAATTTTTTTAGTATTATATTTAAATAAAATGTTTTAATTGTGATATCTTCATATATTTCATGTTAGATGACGAAATTTGAGGAGCAACATATACGAGTTATTGCAAACTCAACTATGGCATGATATATGTTGAGCTCCATTATCTTTATTGTGTTGGATTTTATTTTAATATAATGCTATTTATTTATATTAAACCGTACAATGAAGTTTATTATGTTAATTGATGTTGGTAGTGAACTAGTATTATGAATATGAAGTTTATAATTCCATTAATTAAAGTATTTACATTTTAAAAATATTTACTTGGTCTAAATAAAATGAAATTTAATATTTAGAACATATAAATAAAAAAATTGAAATAATTAATGCATGCATTTACACAATCTATATATTTGAAGAAAAAGTAACCAAAAATTTTATGGCCTACAAATTTTTATCAGTTCTTAAATATTTAAAACATTTAAATAAAAAAATTGAAATGATAAATGCATGCATTTATAAAAAATATATATTAAAATAATAATTAATAGAAACTTTTAATTATAATCATTAACTAATATGAAGTCGAACTAAGTATTATGTTGGAAGTTTTGATTTTATAAATGTATGTTTTTTAAAAATTTTGCTTATATGTTAAATTTTTTTTATAAATTTGTAAAAATTTAAATAAAATAAACTTGATTTTTACATATGAAAATTTTAATTATTTATGCTTAAAATGTTAAATCAGATAAACCAAACAAATTGTTAATATCTGTTTTAAGGTTTGAATAATCACACGAAAAGGAATTTATCCAATTAGCACTGTATACTTAACTCTATTAAAAAAAAGAGAGTAAAATTTAACCATTTTCTGCACAATTGCTTTTAAACAAACTTTTGCAACATAACTGTTAAACCAAACGAGGCCTTAGTTTTGTCCGGTCGTTGCAGATGTAAAAAATTATTTTAAAGCCGAGAAAATGGAGTTTTAAAAAAATTATGAAAATAATGGAGTTAAGTGTATAATGTTGTTTGGTTAAATTATTATTTTTATGTTTACTCAAACTTAAAAGTATATATTAGTTGTTTGATTGGATTATCAGCTTTAATGTTTGAATACAAAAGGCTAAGGGCTCGTTTGGTTGGTCAATGTTCTTGAAATTTTTTTTATAAAGCTATTATGGATAAAATAGAGTTTCAGAAATAATGTTCCATATAATGGAGTTATTATATAATACTGTTTGGTTAAATTGCTTTTTATGTGCTTATTCAAACTTTAAAATAGATAATTAGTATTTGGTACAATTAACAATTTCAGCTTTTTCATCATAATGATAAAACTAACCATATATTAAACTTAAATATGCTAAATTTTTTTTAATACTTACATAAATGAAAATACACAGAATTTTAAGAAAGTTTTTTTTTTTCTAGTCACAAAGATTTTGGACATTTAACAGTAATTTCAAAACTGTTAAATTTGAAAAAAGCTCATAACACCAGAAACCTGATTTACTGTCCGAACAAGTTTGCAAACTGGAGGCGACGTGCTTCTCACGCGAAAGAGAGGGAGTTCGGGGCTGTGGGTTCGAAACTGCAGAGAGGAGGGGGAGTTGATCGAATGGGCTTCTTTTGTTGGAGCTTCTCATGAACTGGCAATTGGCGGAAGAAGGAGAGGGACTTCGTGCGA
This sequence comes from Dendrobium catenatum, assembly GCF_001605985.2. NCBI lineage: Eukaryota > Viridiplantae > Streptophyta > Magnoliopsida > Asparagales > Orchidaceae > Dendrobium > Dendrobium catenatum. The sequence continues at coordinate 1,288,628 of NW_021319154.1, read as the reverse complement.
ATTGTTGTGTGAGAGTGGGAGAGGCAGTTTTTGAATGAGTACTCGAGGGCCTGGGTAGTTTTCCGAAAATAAGAGGGAGACGTGGAGGAGCAGTTGTGCGAAAAATGGCTGGGTGAGAGAGAGACGTGGGGGGGCTGGGTGGTTTCCAAAATGCTTAGAGAAGAGGGAGTGAGATGGGGAAGTGTCGGGCTTGTGCGAACTGCCAGAGAGAGGGGAGGCGGGTTGGCTTGAACTGCTGAGGGAGAGATCGTGTGGGTTTGGTTCGGCCTCAACCAATCCTATTAACTATTCATTTGAATTAGTTTTAAGTTTACAATCTTACCCTCTCCAATCAATGGATAAGATAAAAATGTTTATATTTTAAGAGAGGGATGATTTTAATTAAGTCGGGGTGAAATAACTTGGGCAAGTCGAACTCGTGTTGATTTGAGTTTAGATTGATTTATAATGAATTAATTTGATTTAATCGAAGTTAATTTTGTTAAATAAAATTCGTATTGAGTCAATTTTACTTAGAATAGTGACGATTTAAGTGGAATTAGGAGGTTGAATTGATTTGAGTTTAGTTTGGAATTAAATTAGATTTAGATTGAATTGATTTTGATTCGAATTGAGTGGTAAATTCGAGTCGATGTTATGTCAGTGGACATCCACCTAAGGGAAATCCTATGGGGACGACGTCTACACTAGGTTAGGAAGACCTAGGTGCTAGAGTTGATTCCGGGGAAATTGACCTAAAATAATGAGGTCAACAAGCCACAACAGCATGAGGTAATGTTTGATTGGCACTTGACATCCAGCCAGTAATGGCACTTGCAGAGGGTTTGTCTGCAGTTTGACATGCCTGCACAAGGAGAAAAATCATCCATACGACATCAATTAGAATGTACAGGGGTGCAGATAGACCAATGGTGTCATTCACTTACACAATGAGCTACCAATGGAGGAAAAGGGCCCGACAAGGGGGCATTGGTAGGAGGAACATGCCGTTACCCACTAGCTAGCACGTGAGTGTTCAGTGAAAAGTGTCAAAGCTGATGCTACCAATTAAGATTAGAATGGGAATTAAATTTAAATTAAACAAAATAGTCGATTACGACTATAAAAATTTGATATACATTACTGCTTCAAAATAAAACTTTGAAGAAACTACCCCTTAAACAAAACAACAACTTACATCATTTGAACACTTAATTAATTACAAGTAAAGTCAAACAAATAAGTAAATGTAGATGAAAATAAAATCTACAAAACAACAAAACTAAGCTATTGTTGTCTTATGCTTTACTTTTGAGTAACTCATATTTGACAAATCTCAATTTTCATTCGGAAACCTGAAATAAAAGAGAATATATATTATAAGAATATCATCAATCATTTACTATTATATTTCTACTAGCTTTACTAATTATCATTTATAGTATATTTAAATATAAATAAACTTTGAGTTAAATGTATTACCTATTACATGTGTATAATTGCACTGCAATTGTCTCTCTAACTTCAGCCTTATTGTTCACACCTTCACCATCAAGCAACTCTACAGAATAATTTGTACTTCCTAAGGGTCCAACTTCTTCTTCAAGTCAGAACTCATGTGCCTACGGATGAACAAAATTTTCTTCAGTAACACATTCCTCGAATTTCGGATCAATCCTTGAGTGATGTCTTCTTATGTAGTTATGTAGTGTCATTATAGCCACTACAATAAGATGCTATTTTTTGAGAGAATAGTTTGACATATCTCATAGAATTTTCAATTTCTTTTTTCATACACCAAATGCTCGTTCTATTAAACTTCTTAACGAGGAATGCCTCCTATTATACACCTTGCGATGGCTTGTAGTAGGTCAACTTCCTCGTAGGAAATCTAGTATATGATATTGCGTCTTTGGATATGGCTTAAGAAAAGCTCGTTGCAATCGGTATCCAGCATCAACTAAATAAAATTTACCAGTTAATATATATGTTACTTTTCTCATCAACTTTTCTATAGAAGCTCAGTGAGATAAAGTTAGTGAGAGAAGCTCCCGAAATTTGAATTTCTTTTCCAAATTTCTCCTTCGGTGTTTTGTTGGCGGGTTTTTCGCCGGCCATGGAGGAGTGACCGTCAACCATCTTTAATGGTCAGAATTCTTCTCCTGTAAATGGTGGCATTTCTGGTTCATCTGTTCCTGCTCAGACCTAGTTTCTCCAAAGCTTTTTCAGTCTAATGCTGCTCTGGTCATTAGAGAACCAATTGGTGTCAAAATTCAATCTTCATCTCCGGTTATTAGAAAAGGAAAACAAATTGTGGAATAGTTTAAGGTGACTACTATTCAGGAAGCTCCCAGAAGTAATAAAATTGAATATTCTTCATCCGATATGAAGTTATATGTTAATAGGTTTTTCAACGTTAAAGCTATTCCTATTTCTGAAGGCACTTCATCTGTTCAAGAGAATAGTGGTGATCCATCAAATGTTTGTGGTAATTCCGTAGAGAATGGGGTAAGTCCTATTTTGATGGTGGAAAACCATTTTGGTGGTAGAGAAGCGAATAAGCAAAATCCTTGGAATTCTTGGACGAAGCGTCCGTATATGAAAGTCAACATGCCGAACAATAAATCATTCCTGTCAGAAGATGGATCAGCTGTTAAGCTATTTGAACCCAATGTTAAGGTTAATTCGATGAAGCTGCAATGTTCTATTGTCGTGGAAGTATTTGGTAAACTTATCCCTATACAAATGATTGTTGATGAATTAAGACGTCAGTGATCGCAATTTGGCAAATTTCAACTGACTTTTCTTGGATCGGTTTGGCTGCTATGTTCTTTTTTTTCTATTGAATCTATGTAGAGCGTTTTATCTGGTAGCCCTTGGTTTGTGAATGGGAATATCATTGGGCTTAATAAGTGGAATCCTAATTTCAATCCTGATTCTCTTAAGGGGCTATCCTCTCCAATCTATATTAGGATGCCCAATCTTCAGCTTTATTGTTGGGATGAAATCAATGTGTCAAGAATAGATTCTCTTATTGGTAAACCTCTTTTGATTGATGGAAATATGTTTCAATGGGGGAGAAAGGAGTTTGCTAGAGTATGCATCTAAGTTGAACTTGACAGATAACTTCCATCAGGTGTTTGGGTGGAAGGGGAGAATGGAAAATTTTTCAAAAGGTGTAGTATGAAAAAATTTCATCCTTTTGCTTCAAATGTGGAAGGATTGGTCTTTTGATTGATACTTGCAATGTGAAGGGGAAAGAGGTAGGTGCAGGGGGATTGATGAAGAGTTTTGTTCAACAGAAAGATGTTGGAGTAGCTGGAGCTAATGACACTATGGAGGATTCTACTTTAGGTCCTTAGGTATTGTTAATAACAGTAGGAATATAAGAGGAAATTTGGGGTATTTGAAGAAGGAATATATACAAAAAAAATGGGGGGATTTCCAAATCCCGGATCAATGAAAATGTTCTTGCTGGGACGGACAGAGGTCTGAAGGTTGTGGGTATGGAAATGACTTCAAATGGGATTGAGGCTCAAGTTGAAGCTCACTCTGTGAATGATGTAGTTTTAAAGGTACAAGAGGGTGTTATTCTGTTGTCTGGATTGAATAATTCTAGAAATATTAGATGCTTGTATGCCTTCTATCGGGATAGAAACTGATGATGGACCTGCTCTGAATGGAAAGGAGAACATTAGAGACTTCAAAATTCCTGATGGAGATTCTGCTTAGGATATTCTTGTAAGACCTGATATTCAACTTTCTTCTACTTCTAAGCCCAAATTACATTTTTTTGTAGAGAACCACTTTGAAGTGCTGAATTCAATATGTGAGGAGGAAATTACTTTAGACAAAGCTGATGTTTCTAATATAGTTGAAGTGGAAGAAGGTGAATTGTGCTGCAATTCTGGCTTCCAAGTTTATGATTTTGATGATAACAAATAATATTGATTAATTTTTTATTTCTCCTAGTATTTGTAGTTTATATTTGTTTGTGTGTTGACTAATATTTTAGGTACACCCTACACCGTTCTTTGAAGATTCAAGACTCAAGATTTTGTAGAATTGGTTATTTTAAATGAGTCTATAATTTTCATTTATTAAGTCAAGCATTGTAATGATGTATGTTAGATTGGTGATCATGCACACACACATGGGAGAAAAAAATGTTTTTAAGTATTTTAATTTTTCTATAAATCATACTGTACGATATGGTGTAATAGAAATTAATCACAATATTTTATTTTCCTAGAAAAAATATTTTTAAAATATAACTAATCGTACAGTACGATCACCACATTGTACAAGATAATCTGTTATAATTAGAAAGCTCGCCGTCCATTGAATTAGGCAAAATTTTGAATTTGAAAATTTTTTCTAATCGTACTGTACGATGTTTAAAATATTGCCTAATTTAGTCCTATGATTATTCAAAAAATGGCTCAATTTTGATATTTTGATCATATTATACAATCTGGATCGTACTATACATCAACAGAGACATTTTTTGCCATCCCATGCTTCGTCCTAGACAAACTGCATTTTTATTGAACAATTTGTACAATAAAACCTAAACATCGTACTCTACGAATAGGCAAACTGAACTGTTCGTATAGTACTAACTGGTGATCATACTACATTTTTATTTAACTGTTCATACAGTACTAACTCGACATCTTATAATACGAAGAAGAATATTGAACTATTCATACATTACTAACTGGTGATCATATAGTACTAATATGTTAAATTCTGTGCATCATATAGGATGATCCTGAGATCATACTGTACGATCTTTGACGGGTAAAATAATTTTTTAGGATTTTTTGAAGCACTCTATTTAAGCTTTATCATAAGACTTTATAAGAGTATTTGGCATCCATTGAAACTTTGTTTTTCTAAAGAAAACTTGAAGAGAGAACTTGAAAGGGAGAGAGGAAATGGTGGAGTTTGAGAGAGGGAGAAGATCCTTGGAGGAGGTTTCAAGGGAGTATGAAGTAGATTTCACATGGTTGCTCCGGCAAGATTGCACCTCAATAATATTGGATTCAAAGTTTGTCATGAGGGAAGTTTTGGGAAGAACAAGATCTCATTGGTGTCAAAGGAGCCGGCTCGAGTCGGCTCCTCCGCCACACTAGGGAAGGTGGAAGTGATTTTGTGTAAGGGCTTCTCCGCCAAACTATAGTGGAAAAAGGAGAATCACTAAAGGTTTAGTGTAATACTCGGAGGGTTCCTCCGTGGAGGGGACTTAGGTCAAGGTTTGACCGAACCACTATAAATCTGGTGTGTTCTTTTCTTTATTATTTATGCATTTATTTTTTATTGCGATTAACAATATGGGTGAAATTGATAATCTATCTTTTTATTGTGAATGAAAGTTGCTTCCGCATAAAGTTATAAAAAGATATTTCTTTTCATTAAAAAGGTATTTAATCATACAATTCATTTCCTTCTTGGCGTATCTCATACTTTCAATTGGTATTAGAGCAGGGTCTCAAAAATTGTATTTTAAATAATCATAAGAAAATTGATTATGACATATTTGGAAATCATAATATTACCGAAGGCTATTCAATTACGTGACCACCCTTATTTGAAAATATTTCTTTTAATCTTTGAAAAATTTTCATGTCTACTTTTTTTGCAATCAATTGATTATCGAATGTGACACATAATTCAAACTAGCTATTCTGTACCATCATGTATGATAAATGGAGTCAAAATTAATATTCATTTTATTGAATAAAGTAGAATAGAATAAATCAATGCTTAATTAAATGCTAAATACTTGAATTATTTTTTCTGTGCGTTAAATTATGATGATTGTGTGAGAATCTTTACATGTACTACTGACAAACAAATTTGGGATAAATTATGCATTACATATGAAGGTATTAGTGATGTTAAGCAATCTAAGTTGAATATTCTAATGCATGATTATGAACTTTTCTACATAAATCTTATGAGATGAACTTAGATATGTATACTAGGTTTACTCAGATTGTGACATTATTGTATACTTTAGCTAGAGAACTTTTGAATTTTGAAAAGGTTAACAAAATTCTACGTTCTCTCCTTGATAAATTTGATGCCAAAGTTATGGATATATATGAATCAAAAGATTTGAATGCTTATTATATAGACTATCTAATAGGCTCACTCATTGCCTACAAGCAAAGTGTGAGTCAAAGACTTTTGGATGTAGGTGATGAGAAGACTATAGTGTTAAAAGCCAAAGACATAGATGAATGTAACTTAGTAGATGATGAGAGCAAGGAGATAATATTGATAACAAATAAATTCAAAAGTTTATTGAAGCACAAGCATAAACATCAACAAAACCGGAGTAAAGGTAAAAATGGTAAAAATATTAAATTTTCTTTAGGCATTATTTGCTTTGGGTGTAGGAAATTTGGACATCTGAAATTTGAATGCCTCAACTTAAAAACTCTTCATGCAAGGGAAAAAAGTAAGAATAAACTGATTGTAATATGTGAAAAAAGATAAAAAATGAAAACTCTCATAAGCAGACCTAGCTTCTGAATCATCATAATAGGACCAAGACGATGAGGTATAAGCATGTTTAGATTTGTTTGTGTACTGTGTTTATGTGTTTGTTTTTTTAATGTGTGTGTTTAATTTTTAAATATTTTTTTATTATATTTTAAGCATAATTTAATGTTTTTGTTTCTTTATTATATTATTATTTTTATGTGTTATTTTATCTCTTATTTTTAATAATGACAAAGGGGGAGAATGTATTATATTTTGTTGTATTTATGTTTTATTTTTTTATTTAGATTTAAAAAAAAAAAATACTTTCCCTTATTTTTTAATTTAATTCTTTTTGTGAGGGGGAGTTTAGGAGAAAATATTTTTATTTTGCAAATTCAACCAATATTATTTGTCATCATAAAAAAGGAGAAGATTGTTCGAACTCTGACTTTCGAGTTTATAATTTTTATGATAATAAATAATATTGATTAATTATTTATTTCTCCTAATATTTATAGTATATATTTATTTGTGTTGACTAATATTTAAGGTATACCATGCACCATTCTTTGAAGATTCAAGACTCAAGATTATGTAGAATTGGTTATATTAAATAAGTTTGTAATTTTTATTTCTTAAGTCAAGCCTTGTAATGATGTATGTTAGATTAGTGATCATACACACAAGCAGGGGGAGTAAAAAATAATTTTAAATATTTTGATTTTTTTTTATAAATTATACTATATAATCTAAATTTATGATCTATTGTAATAGAAATTAATTAAAATATTTTAATTTCCTTAAAAAATATTTTTAAAATAGAATTAATCATATAGTATGATCACCACATCGTACTAAACAATCTATTATAATTAGAAAGTTTGTCGTTCATTAAATTAGGCAAAACTTTGAATTTAAAAAGTTGTTCTAATCATACTGTACAAACATGATCGTACTGTAAGATATTTAAAATATTGACTAATTTAATCTCATGATTAATCAATAAAATGACTCAATTTTGATATTTTGATTGTACATTACGATCAATAAAGACATTTTTGGCCATCCCAAGCATCATCTTGGACGAACTGCATTTTTATTATACTCTTCATATAATACTAACTAAACATCGTATAGTACGAACAGGTAAACTGAACTGTTCGTACAGTACTAACTGGTGGTCGTACTGCATTTTTATTGAACTATTCATACAATACAAACTGAACATCATACAATACAAACAAGCAAATTGAACTGTTCGTACAGTACTAACTTGTGATCATACAACACTAGCAGGTCAAATTCTGCACATCGTACATGACTATCCTGAGATTGTACTGTACGATACTTGACATCTAAAATATTTTTTTTAAGGATTTTTTGAATCCCTTTATTGAAGCTTTCTCATAAGACTTTGTAAAAGTCTTTGACATCAATTGAAACATCATTTTTTTGAAGAAAACTTGAAGAGAAAATTTGAAAGGGTGGAGTTTGAGACAGGGAGAAGATCCTTAAAGGGGGTTTCAAGAGAGTGTGTAAGATATTTCACACAATTGCTCCGGCGAGCTTGCACTTCATTACCATTGGATTCAAGCTTCATCTTGAGGGATGTTTTGGGAAGAAGAAGAACTCTTTGGCCTCAAAGGACTCGGCTCTTTCGCCGTACCGGGGAAGGTGAAAGTGATTTTATGTAGGGGCTTCTCAGCCTAGCTTGGGGGGCTAAAGGAGAATCACTAAAGGTTTATTATAATACTCAAAGGGTGCCTCCGGGGAGTGGACGTAGGTCAAGGTTTGATCGAATCATTATAAATATGATGTGTTCTTTCCTTTATTATTTCTGTATTTATTTTTTGTTGCGATTAACTGTGTTGGTGAAATTAATAATCTATCTTTTTATTATGAAAGAAATTCACTTCCTCATAAAGTTATAAAAAGATATTTCTTTTCAATAAAGAAGTTTTAATCATTCAATTCACCCCCATTTTGATGTATCTCAAACTTTCAATTGGTATTAGAGTAGGGTCTCAAAATTACTGTTTTAGAAAATCTTGAGAAAATTGATCATGAAATATTTTAAAAATCATAACATTGCGGAAGGCTATTCAATTAGGTGACCACCCTTATTTGAAAATATTTCTTTTAATTTTTGAAAAATTTGCATGTCTACTTTTTTGTAATTAATTGATTATCAAATAAGGTATATAATTCAAACTGGCTATTCAGCATCATCAGATATGATAGATGGAGTCAAAATTAATATTCCTTTTACTAAATGGAGTAGAACATAACAAATTAATACTCAATTAAATACTAAATATTTAAATTATTTTTTTTTGTGCATTAAATTCTAACGATTGCATGAGAATCTCTATATGTACTACTGATAAAGAAATTTGGGATAGATTATGCCTTACATATGAAGGTACTAGCGATGTTAAGCAATCTAAGTTGAATATTTTAATACATGATTTTGAACTTTTCTTCATGAAATCTTATTAGACGATCTTAGATATGTATATTAAGTTTACTCATATTGTGATATCATTGCATGCTTTAGGTAAAGAACTTTTGAACTTTGAAAAGGTTAACAAAATTATACGTTCTCTCCTTGATAAATTTGATGCCAAAGTTATGGCTATATATGAATCAAAAGATTTGAATGCTTATTCTATAGACTATCTAATAGTCTCACTCATTGCCTACGAGCAAAGTGTGATTCAAAGACTTTTGGATGCAGGTGATGAGAAGACTATAGTGCTAAAAGCCAAAGATATAGATGAATGTGGCTTAACAGATGGTGAGAGAAAGAAGATAATATTGATAACAAATAAATTTAAAAGTTTATTAAAGCACAAGCATAAACATCAATAGAAACGGAGAAAAGGTAAAAATGGTAAAAATGTTAAGTTTTCTTCTAACTTTATTTGCTTTGGGTGTTGGAAACCTAGATATATAAAATTTTAATGCTCCGACTTAAAAACTCTTCCTGTAAGGGAAAATAGTAAGAATAAACTGATTGTAATATTGGGGAAAAAATAAAAAGTAAAAAATCTTCTAAGAAGACCTAGCTTCTGAATCATTAGTATTGGAGCAAGACGATGAGGTATAAGCATGTTTAGGTTTATTTGTGTGTTGTGTTTATGTGTTTTTGTGTGTTTGTTTATTTGTCAAAATTAATATTTCAGGTATATCATGCACCATTTTTTGAAGATTCAAGACTCAAGATTATATAGAATTGGTTATACTATATGAGTTTGTAATTTTCAATTCTTGAATAAAGCCTTATAATTATGTATGTTAGATTGGTGATCATGCAAACATATAAGGGGAGCAAAAAATTGATTTTAAATATTTTAATTTTTTTGCAAATCATACTGTACTAACTAGTGTAACTAGAATTAATTAAAATATTTTATTTTCCTGGAAAAAATATTTTTAAAATATAACTAATCAAACAGTATGATCACCACATTATACTAGATGATCTGTTATAATTAGAAAGTCTACCATCTTTTAAATTAGGCAAAAAATTAAATTTAACAAGTTGTTCTAATCGTACTGTATGATGTTTAAAATATTGCCTACTTTAATCCCGTAATTAATCAATCAACATGGCTCAATTTTGATATTTTGATTGTACTGTACGAACTGGATCATATTGTACGATAAACATAGACATTTTTTGCCATCCCATGCTTCATCCTGAATGAACTATATTTTTATTGAACTATTCATACAATACTAAATAAACATTATACCGTACAAATAGGCAAACTGAATTGTTCGTACATTACTAACTGGTGATTGTAATGTATTTTTATTGAACTGTTCATACAGTACTAACTAGACATCGTACAGTATGAATAGGCAAATTGAACTATTCATATAATACTAATCGGTGATCATACAATATTAATAGCTCAAATTATGTACATCATACTGGATGATCCTGAGATCATACTGTACGATCATTGACAGTTATAATATTTTTTAGGGTTTTTTTAAGCCCTTTAAATAAGCTTTCTCATGAGACTTTGTAAGAGTCTTTGGCATCCATTGCAACTTCATTTTTTTGAAGAAAACTTAAAGAGAGAACTTGAAAGGGAGAGAGGAAAGGATGGAGTTTAAGAGAGGGAGAAGATCCATGGAGGGGGTTTCAAGGGAGTGTGAAGGAGATTTCACATGGTGATTCGATGAGCTTGCACCTCAGTACCATCGGATTCAAGGTTCATCTTGAGGGAAGTTTTAGGATGATGAAGATCTCTTTGGGGTCAAAGGACCCAGCTCCTCCGCCACACCTGGGAAGGTGGAAGTGATTTTATGTAAGGGATTCTCCACCTAGTTGTGGGGGCTAAAGGAGAATCACTAAAGGTTTAGTGTAATACTTGGAGGGTGCCTCTAGAGAGTGGATGTTGGTCAAGGTTTGATCGAACCACTATAAATCTGGTGTGTTCTTTCCTTTATTATTTATATATTTGTTTTTTGTTGTGATTAACTGTGTGGGTGAAATTGATAATCTATCTTTTTGTTGTGAATGAAATTCACTTTCGCGTAAAGTTATAAAAATATATTTCTTTTCATTAAAGAAGTTTTTAATCATCCAATTCACCCCTCTTGGTGCATCTCATACTTTCAAATTGGTGGATTCTATGGATCCTATTTATCAAATGAGGAAGGATGATTTGGCTGTTTTTAACAAAGAGGATGCTTTGGAGAATAAGGGTGATGTCATTGCTTGCTTGAGTAATGTTGTGTCTAGTGTGCATAAACCTAAGATTTTCAAGGAACATAGGTCTCTTGGTCCTTTGAATTCATCTTCTAGACAAAGCAAGTTCAATTTGAACAAAAAAGGAGTGGGGGTCTTTCCCCCTTCTCGACAAAATGAGTTCCTTAACATTTTGGAACTATAGGGGGGATAATAAGAAGGAGGCATCCATGTATTTGAAAGAATTTGTAAAAGAGTGGGATGTTTTCTTTGTTGGAATTGTGGAGAATAAATTTAAACTATTTCTAGAGATGATTTTGATAAATTCATGGGAGCAGGTTGGGACATTCTTCTTTTCCCATCTAGTGGGATGTCTGGAGGGATCTTGGTGTTATAGAGGTCTAATTTGGCCTCTTTTACTTTGTTCGAAGCTTCTGCTCAGTGTGTAGTTGGGGAGCTAAAAATTTTTAATAAAGTTGCATGGGTGGTCTTTATTGTTTATGGTAGCAAAGACTTGTATGGAAGAAGGGAGTTCTGGGAATTTTTGGAGCGTCACTTGAGGTCTGAGCTATCTTCTATGGTTGGGGGAGATTTTAATTGCATTCTTTCTCAAGAAGATAAGAAAGGAGGAAAGAAGCTCTCTTTTTCCCAAGGGCCTTTAGAGATGAAAGCTTTTATGAACAAAAGTGATCTTCATGATGTGGGATTCTTGGATCAAAGTATACTTGGTGCAATAATAAGAATGGTAGTGCTCACATTCATGAAAGGCTTCATAAGTGTTTGTTGAATTTGAAGGCATTGGAATTGGTCCTTCAGGCTTCAGTCAGGCACTTGGCTAGGGTTGCATCTGACCATTGCCCCAATATTTTGAAAATTCTTAATCAGGCGAATTGTAGTAGCAGATTTTGGAGATTTGAAGATGAGTGGCTGCCTTATCCGGCTGCATCCTCGGTGGTTAGAAGGTCTTGGGCTAAACTAGTTAGTGGCAATGTTATGGAAATCTTAAATAAGAAATTCTCAAGGGTTCTAAAAGCCTTGTACTTTTGGAGCAAATTTAAGCATCAAAACTTGTTTGATTTAAAAGATAAATTGAAGAAACAGATTGAAGATCTTCAATTGGAAGAGATGCTGGATCAAAATTTTCCTGAAGATAAACTTATTCTTCTCAGATCCAAAGTTAATGAATTCAATTATACTCTTGCTCGATTGAGTACCTGGTGGAGGCAAAGGGCAAAGGCTAAGTGGTTAGGTGAAGGTAATACATATTCAAGTTTTTTTCATGCTTTTTCAATTGGTCATGGGAATGGTAATCATATTAAGTAAGTGAAGAATGATATGGGCTTGCTAGTGGAGGATGTCGAGGCTATTAAGAAAGTCTTTTTAGATTTTTTAGCAATAAATGGAGGCTTAGAGATTACTGTTTGGATGGTTGGCCATTGAATCTGAACTTGTTAAGTCAAGGGAAATGTGATATCCTTAATGTTGATTTCTTGTTAGAAGAAGTAGAGGTTGTGGTCAAAGATCTTGGAAAAAATATTTCTCTTGGTGTGGATGGAATCTCTTACTCATTCATCAAAGCATATTGGAAGACAATTGACTCAGATGTATTGAATGCTATTCATCTCTTCTTATCTTTGGGTTAGATGTGCTCTAAATGGAAGGAAACTTTGGTAGTGCTTATTACTAAAGTTAGAATTCCTTTAGTCCCTTCTAACATTCACCCAATTAGCCCATGTCTTTCCATTTATAAGATTGTTGTGAAATTTCTTATAAATAGATTATCAAAGGTGATCTATTATTTGGTATCTGATGTACTACTAGCTTTCATCAAAGGGAGGTCTTTATCGGATCATGTTCTTATTTGCCAAGAACTTTTTTATAAATTTAGATTTTCTAAATCTAAAAAGGGTTGGTTGTAATTAAACTGGACATGGAACAAGCTTATGATAGCATGGCATGGGATACTCCTAGGCAAGTTTTGGATTACTTTGGATTCACGAATAGATTTTCTAACCTCTTAATGGAGTGTGTGGTTGACCCGGTTTTCTCTGTTCAAGTTAATGGGGTTGGTTCGAAGTGGATTGAAGCGAAGAGCAATTTTAGACAAGGATGTCCACTATCGCCTTATTTGTTCATTTTAAGCTTTCAACTTCTTTCTAATGCTTTTTTAACCAAGGGGTGAAATTTGGGCTTGAAAGTTGCTTCATCGGCTCCAAAAATTTCCCATCTTCTATTTGCTGGCAACATCCTTATGTTCTCGGATGCCAAATTTGGAAATTTAAGGAGAATTAAGAAAATTACCTCTGATTATTGTTGGTGGATGGGACAACAGGTTAACTTTCTAAATCTTCTATTATCTTAAGTAATTCTATGGAAAGGAGTAGGAGGAGAGCCATTTCCAAGATTATGGGATTTGTTGAAGTTAAAAAGATACATTAATTGGGCATCAAAATTGCTTTGTGAAGACTTGTTACAATAAACTTCTTGAGCCTTTTGGAGAAATCAGCTTCAAAATTAGAGGTATGGGGTAATAAATTCATCTCCTTATCTGGTAGATTGGTGCTTATTAAATCAATGATGCTCTCAATTCAAGTATTTTATTCATCTCTTTCTTTAGTTCCTTTGACTATTTTGAAGAAGTTTGATAGGATGTGCAGGGAGTTCTTATGGAACAAAAAAGATGGAGGTCATGGTTTACACTTTTTTGCTTGGAAGGAGATTTGTGAATCAGTTTTAAATGCAGGATAGGGCATTCATTCAGCAGTTTCTTTTATGGAACCTTTGAGAGCAAGACTTATTTGGGATTTTTTTACAAACCAAATTCTATTCTCAATAAATACTTATATTCAAAGTATGGCGAAAATGTTTGGTGTGATGTGGCAAGGTCTAATGTTTCTTCGATGTGTCAAATTACCTTAGACCAATCGTAAGGTGAAGAATTGTTTCTGGGTCTTCAGTTAAGATTTTAAATGATATTTGGGTATTAGATAGAAGCTTTGTTAGGTGGCCAACATTCATTGCGGTGGTGGATGGAGAGTTTCCTCCTTTCGTTAATTTTTTTTTTAAAGGAGCTTGGAATCAGGTGAAGCTTGCTGAATTTTTTGGAACTGCTTTGATTGAAGTTATTCTTCACGTCAGGATTAATTTGGAGCTTGTAAATGATGAATTGAAACTTTTAAGTATCTTCTATGGAAAATCAATTACAGCTTTGGTCAAATGTTCGGAGGTGGAAGACCCTGTTTTAATTCAGAGTTGAAAATGGTTAAAGGATTTAAAGCTTCATCCTCGTATTGGTTTTTTCTAGTGGTGTCTCCTGAAAAATGCTATTCCTACTACTAATTTCCTAATGTATAGAAGATTGATAAGTACCAACTTGTGCCCGAGAGGTTGTGAGATGATGGAAGATGAGGAGCATGTTACAGTTAAATGCTTAAAGTTAAATCAAGCTATTAAGATGGTTAATCAATGGGGCATCCGCATTCCAGTGTTTACAACTTTTCAGGACTATTTGGAAAATCTGAGAAAGTTAGTGAAGGTGAATCCTTTATTGCTAATTTATATTATTTTATAGTTTTTCACTCTTAGAATAGTAGAAATAGAAATAAACTTATACAGGAAGGGCATGAGCTCGGGTTAGGCTACATTGTTTCTAATGCTATTAGTTTTGCATCAATATCTTCAAAATTTAATCTATATTCAGACCACTGAGGTGATAACTAGCATACACAGCTGATTTTCTCTTTTTGGCATCCCCGTCCACCCAAATGGATTAAAGTTAATAACGATGCAACTTTGATTCGTTCAAATGAAGCTGGAGTTGGAGGTATTTTCAGAGATCATAGAGGAAGATTTTTGTTGGCTTTTGGGTTCATATGTATGCATTGGGACAATTGGTATTTGGAGTTGTTGGCTTTTCGTTCGTTAAGAAGGATTATCAAGGAATGGATGATGGATGCTAAAGGTACCATTATAGAAGGAGACAACTTGAACATCATAAAACACTTACAAAACTCGGTTGTCAAAGCTGATCGGGTGGCTAACCAGTTTGGATGGGAAGACTTTTCTTTTCTCAAGGGTTTTGGAGATTTTTTATTTCATTTTGCAAATATAGAATGTAATAAGTTAGCCGACTTTTGTTCTAACTTTGCTATGAAAGGAGATTTTTTATCGGAAGAATTAGATTGCAATAAGGTTCCTCCTATTTTCTTATCTTTATTAAACGACGACAGTGATAGATATTCTATCACTTGGTAGTTTGTATTAGGTTTCTTTATTTTTAATGCATTTAGCAGTTCATCAAAAAAAAAATCTCATCAACTTTAATATAAAATAGCCTTACTAAATCATTATTACTTATTAATTAAAAATTACCTAATGGTGATGCATGAAAATTGTATATCAGACTCCTTACAACATGTTGGAAGATACAAATATCATGAGCTGAACCTTCCCATTCTGCTGTCATAAATGTAAAACACATATTAAAATAATAGACTGCCATCACATATTGTGTAGGTGAATGATGTCACCCTATATACGGAATTTGATCTTCAACAAGAATACATCCGTCTACATGAGTTCCATCAATTGCTCCAATGCAATACTTAAAATATGGCAGGTACCTTGTATCCTTTCTAATATGTATGGGATGTCACAAAATTCATTATCTCTTGCGGATTCATTGTGACTAAAAATGAACAAAGTTATTCCTAGAATATCTCTACTACTTGTTCTATGCAAACAACATAAACCATAAAGTGATTCTAGCTTGCAAAGTAAGTAAATATAACTTGAGGCATCCTAAATATATTATGAAACCTAATACGATGGCTACAAAGTAAATCCCGTACCCATCCATCTCCACTTTTATGTGATATCATGCCAGACTTTTTGTTCAAATAAAGTAAAAAGTTATCATTTTGCAAAAAAACTAGAGGCAACCATTATATTTCTAAATTGTGTATTGCCATTTTATCAAGATTTCACAACCTTTCATCATTACACTTTTCACTTGAGCAACTTTCATTATCCTTCGATATTGTGTATTTGCAAAATACAAAAACATTATAAGTATAGTTTATTAATTATTGGTTATTGTACAAAGTAACTAAATATATCAATCAGTTCATCAAAAATCCAAAAACATTGCATAAAAATATATGTGATATGTGTATATGAAAATTTATTATACTGCAAGTGTTAACATGAAATTTCTATAATTTTTTTCTAAATGGGTTTTAGTATATATGAATTTCATTTCAAACAAATCAATATATGAAATTTCCACATCAATAAACAATAATCATTATGTCAAAAAGTCACATTAATATTTTTACAATATACTCTTTTATCAAAATGATACTTCAAACAGTTGAATTTTCATAATAACATAGAATTTTATCTTCGTGAAGATGATGCAAATCCCACAAGCTACAAGTAGACTCCATTGGCATTTGCTCTATATGTTTTTTAAGTTCCTGCAACTTCTAGGCACGATTGAAGAAATCAAATTAACTTACATGCATGGTTGTTCAGCTAATTTGAATGTTGACCCCCTTGTAATAAATAAAAAATAAAAGCATAGCCTTACCTCATAGACTGCTGAAGCCATCCCGCACATGTCGAGCCATCAGTTCGCACGTCCTCGCACATCGATGCCATTCCACTATTTGCACGTCGTCGTACGACCCCTTGCGTCGATAAAAGGGCAATGGAATGAGGCCATCGGCCTCAACTCTCACTCTCTTCTCCCATCACTCTCACTACTTCCTCGACTCCTTTGTTGTTGTTCAACTTTGCTCAGTCGACGACCTCTCCTTCCTCTTGGATCAAAAATTACAACCTTTCGATTGGAACAAATGACGAGAGCCGCTCGCATTGGAGGAAACTTTCTTCCTTCGGCATGCTTCTTCGCTCCTCCGACGACATTCTTTCCTGTAGGAACGAATGTTACAACATTTTGATCAGAGGTTGCAATGAGAGCTAGCTTGTGACCTTCCCCAGCTCCTTCGTGTTGTTTGAACTTCCTCCTTCGATGACCTCCCCTATAGATCGGATCTAAAGTCAGGACATTTGACTGGAAGCAAGAACCCAAGCTCGCTAGTTGTGAAGGTAACTATCTCCCTTCCGCGTGCTTCTTCGGCTACATCCCCCAAATCCGTTGAACTACATGATTAGTAAATTCAGGATTTGCTAAAGGAGGAGAAAGAGTGCTTTAATTTATTATAATTATTATTAATTATATTTAATTATTATTTAATTATAATTAATTAATAATTAGTAATTAACTATTAATTATAATTGTTGGATTACTTATAATTAATTTCATTTAATTATAATTAATCATTGATATATTATAATTAAAATTAATTTGCCAATTATAATTAATTTATAATTATTAGTTAATTATTAATTATAAATACTTAATTATTATTATAATTAATATTAATTATAATTTAATCAAGAAAAGAAAGGAAAAATATATGCCCCTTCCCTTGCCTCGATTTTTGAGCCTCAACTGCCAGTTTACCTTCACGAATGTATAAAGCTTCTAACTTAAAAATCCCTCTCTCGTGGCTTGCGGCGAGCCGACAAACCCCCTACGTGCTCACGTAGCGTAGGAGGGAGGGAAACTGGTTTGGTTCTTACGATGAGGTAGGTAATCCCCAGACCGCTCATATAGCGTGAGGGGGACAAAAAATAAGTACCCATACGTGGGGAAATCATTGTGCCTATTTTTAACAAGTGTTCGAGACTCCTAAGCGCACATGTAGCATCTTAGGGGATTAAAAGAAGATTTTTACGATTAGGTAGGTAATCCCCCAAAGCGCTAAAGTAGCGACGAGGGAAGGCAGCCTCTTAGTTTTTCCCCTAAACGGGGGAGATGCTGGGTGGCTGCCAAAATTTTGTTTAAAAATGGACAAGGACTTGAACTCAAACATGTTAACCTTTGAGCTTGACTGAACTTGAATGATGGACTTGTGGACTTGAACCTGAATAAAATATAAATGATGAATAAAAGATCAAAAGATCAGACTAGAGCTGAATTCAAATCAATTTGAACATGCAATTGAACTTGCAAAGACTTCAGAAGAGTCTAAACAAGCACTTAAACATGTACGTTGAATTTGAACTGTGCAACATCAAGTGGAACTTGAATAAAACTTTGGACATAAAGAAATTAGACTTTATTTGGATCAAGCATAATGGATATAAACTCGAATGAAACTTGCAAAATTCAGACTTGAACTTGCAGACCAAACTAGACCCAACTCAACAAGACTTAATAAACTCTAATTTGAATCAAATGATGAATATCAATAGACAAATGAAAGAGTTGGACAATATTTGAAAGGAATTATTCACATGCAAATAGGGGACTCGTAGCAAGAGGTCTTCGTACAAATTCAATCGTCATTTGATTGCAAACACATCAAACTTTTTGCAAACAAGAGAAGTTGGTGGGTGATGAATACAATGCAAAACCTACAAATAATGACAATAGATGTAATCTACGTATAATCAATGTCTCTGAATTGCAATCAACAATGACTTAACTTCAAGAAAACACATCAATCCTCCTAGCGTATCAAGATGTGATAATGCAAATTCGTCACATATATGGTGGCTATCCTATAACATATGTATGGAGACTATAACAACACTAACAACTTTGCCTATAGATTGAAATGGAAACACTGTCAATTGATAGTGGAAGATTCGTCCTTACAAATAAGTACATTAAATCACTGGAGATTATTGAAAGTTGAATATGATGCAGGAACAATGGCTCTTTTACAAATATTTTAGGAGGTCGTAGTGAATATAATGGCCCCCCCATAAATACACATGAGCCGCTTGTGGATTGTTACTGAGGGTATATTGTAAGCACAATGAACCACTGTGGACACAAGTACAAGTATCACCTACAACAGTAGTGATTGAGATTCAGAAGTACGTCGGGTATGAAGATAACTAGATGTATAGAGAAGGACACCTCCTGGAAAAATGGAAGAGATATTTGAACAATTTTGAACTAAACTTCATAGTGTTCCAAAATTTCTTCTTGGAACTGTACTCAGGAAGAAGACAGTTCTGACATCCATAAACACCAGAAATTACAAGTCTACTACACCAAAGAGCTTGAAAGGACTTCTTTTCAAAGTATCAGTCATGAATTTCAAAAGCTAGAGATTAATTAGTGCACTACAATCTACTTATAAAAAGAGCAACAAGTAGTGTATAATAGTCTACCTGTACAAAGCAACAAACAATTATATTTAAAAGTTATTATGCAATGTCACGGGATCTGCAACATCCATGCAAGAGGACAGAAGACATTTATAAATGTTTCAAAGTACCCCTATACATACACCGTAGTTTGTATGCACATAGGGACACCAAAGGGGTAAATGCATGGACCCCAACAGTCGTGTTGTAGGAATACATGTGACGTCTAAGGATGCTTTGCGGTCAATAAATTTGAAATTGATACTCCTAAGCAGGTAAATAGGAGTCGACAAGGTTCTACAGCAAACAAAACCTGACCCCTTATCAACAAGTAGATAGGGTCGCCAAGGTTTAGTCAATGGAAATGACCCCAAAGGTCACCCCAATGATGGCCATGTTGAATGAATATCTCAACCGGAGGGGTTCACAAATATCTCCAAGATGCCATCCAAATGTCCATCAAAATCTAGAACTCCACAAAATCAAAATATCCAAAACTCCAAAAAATTCCAAAATTTAAAAAAATATTTAAAATATAAATAAATCCATCAAATCATTTAAAGTTAAATCCATCCAACCTTCACAATAGTTTTCCATGATGGACAAATTACAATTTTATTTCAACTTACATAGTGTTAATGCCTAGTCAAACATATCACTAGGATCCATTCACGAAGAGTAAGCTGCAAGTATGGACGTGATACGTGTCCTCTTAACTGACGGTTCTACCGCTAAATGACATCATAGGATAAATATTTATGACCTAGGGCCCTCTGAACCGAGTGGTTTGCTGCCAAATGGCACCACGAAATATCAGTTATGGCTAGAGCTAATATGTTCTTAGTGGCATCAAATCATTTAGATATGAATCAATAGGATATGACCGATAGGGCAGAAAGCCCTATGTTGGCTAAGCTAGATCCAAATTTTTTTTCTTAGATAAATATTCACCCCAAGTCTACAAGGTTCCCTTGGACAAAGCAACCCATGGCTACCGACAAGGATCCTTCAATCAGGTTGGGATGACTACTTCCTCTGACTAAGTAAGACCAAGGACCATGATGGCTCGAGATGACAAAACTATGGGATCTTGATCGGGTCCATCATCTATTCCCCCACCATCCACTTTAAGTACAAGATGGTGAAATTTTCCATTTTAAAAATCAAATCTTCAAATTTTTGACCTTTTCCAACCTCCTAGCCCATGCTGCTACAATTTGCCAAATAACACGTATTTATACATATCTAATTGATGACTAGCCTTAATCAAAAGTTCTCTCTTGTTAGCGGGAGGGGTAATTAACTATTAGGGCTTGCACCTATAGGAAACTAGACAAAATGAGGGTGAAATCTCTGGGTAGTGTCTTATTTACAAACCTATGCTGGGGCTGACTTTTGGAGCCAATAGATTTCTGGTGACTTCGCAAGAGATTGGTTTCTCTTTCCATCTTTAGTTGGTCATCTAAGTGCTATAGTAGCCACCAAAAAATAGTAAAAAATGATATTACCGAGCTCTATACGGTGAACGTCATTATGAGACACTTAGTCCCTATATCCAAAAAGTAATCACTAAAAGGTCTCGATAGAGGTAAAGCAATCATCTATTATGATGTAAAGCAAAGAAAGAATAATGATATATACGGTGAACATCAGAGTATGTCACTTAGACGCATATCCAAGAATCCATCGCGAAAGGTCCCTGCATAAGGGAAAATAAAAAAGGAGACATCTAGTTTGTACTTCTATAGATCCACCATTAAAGAAATTTATCAAAAGTGAGTCCCAAAGATGACCCTACAAAAAAAATTCTTGATGGTTAACATCTTGAAGAATCCTTCAAGAAATTTCATTACTTTTTAATTATATTCTCTTAGACTAAAGAAGATCATCGCCTGACCTTTATCAGTGCCCTTTTGTCTTAAGGCTAAGTAGAGGAAATAAAATATCTCTTACAATTTAGGGAGTACTTAGCTTGGACATATGCTGAGATGTCCGGCTTATTCCCTAACGTAGCAGTTCATAAATTAGCCATCAAATCAGATGCATTACCCATCAAACAAGCTCTAAGGAGAATGAGATTGGAGATTGAAGAATAGAAGAATGCTGAAATGAAGAAGATTCTAGAGGTAAGCTTCATTCGAGAAGAAAAGTATACCGACTGGATTGCCAATATAGTCCCTATAAAGAAGAAGAATGACTAAATTTGTATATGCATCAATTTTAGGGACCTTAACAATGCATACTCTAAAGATGACTTTCTGCTCCTGGTATTAGAACTTATAGTTGGTAATAGTTCCAATTATGATATATTCTCATTTATGGATGGATCATTGGGATACAACCAAATCAAGATGGTACCTGATGATGAAAAATACCCATTATTCATAATACCTATCTGCATTTTCTGCTATACGGTCATGCCCTTTGGCATGGATGCTGGTGCCACCTATCAACAGACGATGATTCGTAAATTTAATGATTTGATTCATACAAAAGTTGAATGTTATGTAGATGACTTGGTCATTAAAAGCATGAACTAAAAAGTCCACCTAGATGATGTGAGAATAGTGTTCAAAAGGTTTAGGAAAAATGATCTAAAAATGAATCTCCTCAAGTGTGATTTTGGGGTCTCCTCTTGTATGTTTCTAAGGTACGGTTTTCAACATTGAGGAATCGAAGTTGACCCTAACAAAATCAAGGAAATTATGGAAATTCCACCTCCAAATAACCTTCGACAACTTTGCTCCTTGCAAGAAAAATTGGCTTTCATTCGACGATTCATATCAAACCTATCGAGTAGGTGCTAGCCATTTTTAAAGATGATGAAAAAAGATATATTCTTCAAATGGGATGATGATTGCCAAGAAGTATTTGATAGCATTAAGAGATACTTACTTAACCCTCATATTCTTATCTCGCCAATTTTGAGGAAGCCTCTTATATTGTACATGGTAGCACTAAATGAGTCCCTTGGAGCATTATTGGGCCAGCATAATGAAGAAGGAAAAAAAAATGCACTTTACTACTTCAGTTGAAGGTTGATTGGGGTAAAAATACGCTACTCTCCAATTGAGAAGCATTGCTTGGCCCTGATTTTTGTAGTTCAAAAACTCCGCCACTATATGCTGTCTCAAAAAGTCACCTTGATATCAAAGATCGATTCGCTGAAGTTCTTGATGATAAGACCAGCATTGACAGGTTGTTTGGCCAGGTGGGTGGTGATACTGTTATAATTTGACATCGCATATGTCCCATAAAAGTCAGTAAAAGGGTAGGTGCTAGCAGATTTTCTCGCTACACATCCTATCCCTGCAGATTTACCACTCAATAATAATCTACCCAACAAGCAAATCATGAATATTGAAGTGGAGGAAAGGCTATGTGTATGGGAAATGTACTTCAATGGAGAATTGTTGATTAAGTATGCTCGACCTTAAAATTTAGAAAAAGCTCAAGCCGGAATCGATCTCATTTTTGTAGCACCTAAGGGAGGCATAATGAGATTCTCATTCAGCTTGACTAAACATCAGATCAATAATGAGGTCGAATATGAAGTATAAACAGCAAGATTGGAGATTGAAATTAATGTTAGAATCTGGAATCTCCAAATTTTTGGTGATTCTCAACTTAATATAAATCAAGTACAGGGAGTTTACAAAATCACCAAGTTCGAGTTGGTATGTTATCATCGACGAGTTCTTGAACTTATGAAGTAAATTATAGTTGTCAAATTAGCTCAAGCTCTCCGAGGTCAAAATATCAAAGCTGATTATCTTGCCAAATTGGCTAAAAAATAATGAATATGGATGATGAATGACCTATAATAATTATGGTGCACAATTTTTGGGTCTTAGAGCCATCACTATTACAATTCTCACAGGCATATGAAATACCAAGTTCAAGATAACAGGATGCAACTCTAGTTGATCTTCAACCTCCCCAACCAGTTCAGCTTGAAGATCAGGTTGAAGAATATTAAGTTCCTAAGAAAAGACGCAAGGCTATTCAAGCTTCAATATCATGGTTGGATTGCCTAGTGTTGAAGAAGAAAATGAATGAAGGCAACCTTTTATTGACTAATTCAAAGAAAGTAAACAACCAACAGACAATTCATTAGCTGCCCAAATCAAGAAGAGAGCGCTAAGATATGTATTTGTCAACAACACATTATATCGGCATGCTTTCGATCAAATGTGGCTAAGGTGCATAGGGACCCGACAAGTTGATAAAGTGGTAGCAGAAGTTCATGAAGAACTTTTTGGAGCACACTAATCTGGTCCTAAGATGGAAGTTAAAATTAAAAGAATGGGCTACTATTGGCCAAAAATAGTGAAGAATTGTATCGATTATGCTAAGAGGTGCCATGAGTGCCATATCCATAGTGATGTTATACATCAACAGCCAAATCCATTGCACCCTACAATAGCATTCTAACCATTTGAATGATGGGTTACTTATATTATCTGGTCATTAGATTCATCGTCATCACTAGGATACCGCTTTATTCTAGTATAAATATAGTACTTTTCAAAGTGGGTGGAAGCGGCTCCATTTAGAGAGGTCACATCCGAGCATGTGATCAACTTCTTCACACACAATATCATCTATAGATTTGGCGTACCATGCCAAATAATCTTAGATAACAGTATAACTTTTAAAGGCACTAAGATCAATAGATTTATCGATCGGCATAAGATCGACTGGCAGTATTCCTCCATATACAATCCAATAGCAAATGGCCTACCAGAAGCCTTAAAAAAAATACTAGTAAAATTGCTAAAGAATATTCTCACGAAGAATAAAAAAGAGTGGCATACAAAGATCGCAGAGGCACTGTGGGCCTATTTTACAACTTATAAGATGCCAACCAAAGCCACTCCATACTCTCTAATTTATGTAGTTGAAATAGTGTTGCCACTATAAGTTGAACTACCGTCAGTCCAGGAAGCAATTCAGAATGAGTTGACTCAGGATTAAAATCTCGATTAAGAATAAAAGAGCTTAATCCACTAGATGAAGTCAAATTTCAAGATCAACGAAACCTAGAGATTTATCGAGCAAGGATGACAAAGTATTTTGATCGAATGGTACATCCTCGATCATTTCAAAAAGGGGAATTGGTCCTGGTGCAGAGAAGGCCAATCATCCCGCACAGAAAAATTGGTGGCAAGTTTGTATCCAATTGGGAGGGACCCTTTGTCATCAAGAAGGTGTTTCAAGGAGGAGATTATCAACTCATCGATCTAAATTGCTAGAGGCTCATGCCGCCAATCAATGGCTGATACCTGAAGAAATATTATGCATGAAATTGCTCAAGAAAATGTTATGCTTAATACGTTATATTTCTATGCATGATTATTAGTGTATACATTTCATATTTTAAAATTCTCCTGTGTTATGAGAATGTATTTCAAAATCCTCCATCAGATTGTGGGAATTTTAAATATTTATTCGGATTGATATCGTGCTACTCACCAAAATCCTCAAATAAATATTTAAAATCTCAAAATTTGAAATTTAACCTACTTTGAAATGTCCCTACGAGAGAGGGAGAATTTTAAATATTCATTCGGGTCAACATCGTGTTACATGTCGAGATACTCGAATAAATATTTAAAATTATTAATATAAATATTCTTATATGCTGAAGAATACAACAATCTTCTTTTTAAATGTATATGCATGTGATCTTCAAAAAATTCAAGACATCACATTCTCCAATGTATAAAGATTCAAGAGTCAGGAAAGAGACTTTTATGGCTACACACTCCTACAAATTGAGCCAAAAAGCTTGAAGTCTTTCAATAGCTTTAAGATTAAGGTTCGAATGGGTATACAAGGTCAGATCCAATAAGCTCAAATATGGTCCGATCACTGGCAGCTCCGTCTACTTGGCAAATCACAAATAAGGCCGTAGTAGTAGAACCCCCACTTCATCAATCCGTTATTAGGGACTATAGGAAGAACGAAGGCCAATTTGACTTGACCAGTTCAAGTGATCATAATCCACCGAATTCTGCTAAATAATTGGAGAATCAAAGTTCCAATGGAAAGATGAGTCACGAATAACTACTGTATATACATAGGCTCTAAATTTTCGACCACAAAGGATGACTCCAAATCTTCCAACTTCAATAAAATCAACGTTAAGAAGCGCAATTCCCATAGTTCAAGTCTGAAGCCTGAATGGGTGTAAGAGGTCAGATCCAACATGCCCAAATATGATTGGAATGCTGGCAGCTTCATCTACTCAATAAGCCATAAGAAAGCTCATAGTAGAGGAACCCCCATCTCAGCAACCAAAGAATGAAGAGTTATCAAATCCTAGCTCTCTCGAATTGATGAACGCAAGTGACTCAGACTAAAGTCTTAAGTGGCTAATGATCAAGATACTACCTATATTTGGTACTATCAACCAAATCCAAACCTGCAAATCCTTCAACAAATTTGCAAAGCCCAAAGTGAGGATCGAAGGAATTTTTTTTCAACAAGTCCACCAAAACACAAAGCAAATGACTGAAGAAAATTATCCCAAAGTTCATGAAAAGCCTATGGATGAACTAAGAGGATTCTGTCATTAGCAAGTCCGTTATGCACAAAGCTCTGGATCGATGATTTCTTGCCACCGACCTAGTATAAACTTGAATGATTTAGGTTACCGGCATCTACCCATTCATTAAGCTCGCTAAAGCTAGAAGCAAAGGGTAGAAGATGAACAAATCTTCTAACAAGTTAGTAAAGATAAATTAGATAACCCTTCACCAAGTTTTCTACTCAGAGAACTAGACAGAATGAATCAAAATCTCAGGACTCCTACTAAAGCCACATAATGAACATCCTTGATAATAGCTATAAATGACCCTAAAATTAGGGGTGTTTTAAATATTTATTTAGGACGACATCGTGTTGTATAGTAAGATCCCCAAACAAATATTTAAACTTTTACCAAGATACAACTAGATGATAGAAAAATATTGATCATATACAAAAAAGCTTTAAACTAAAGTGATCGTGGTAATTAGAGAGAATAAATTGTGGCGATGCTATCCACCATCATAAATCTCTAAAGCCATGCTCAAGGGACCCAAATACGAAGTGCTATATCACTACCCATGGGATCCCTATTTGACTGAAGTCATTATATCAATCATCTATTAATACATCTAAAAGGGCAGAGAAGAAAGAAAATTAGTGAGACATCTAAATAATATTTTGGAGATCTACTAAAAGAAGTCCCTAGTGTGACATCTAGAACAAATATCTAGAGATCCACAAGGTCAATCAGCATATAATAAATGTGGTTCACTTTAGACGCATACCATATTTGTTGGGGGCATTTGTTAACCCTTGTAATAAAAAAAATCAAAGCATAGCCTTACCACAGAGACTGATGAAGCCATCACGCACATGTCAAAGCTATTAGTTTGCACATCCTAGCACATCGATGCCATTCCTCTATTTTCACATCGTCAAATGACCTGCTCGCGTCAATAAAAGGGGAATGGAATGAGGCCTTTGGCCTCCGCTCTCTCTCTCTTCTCCCATCTCTCTCTCTCAACTTCCTCGTCTCCTTTGTTGTTGTTCAACTTCGCTCAGTCGACGACCTCTCCTTCCTCTTAGATCGAAAATTATGACATTTCAATCGGAACTAACGACAGAAGCTGCAAGCATTAGAGACAACTTTCTTCCTTCGACATGCTTCTACACCCCTTCGACGATGTTCATTCCTATCAGAACAGAGGTTACATCATTTTGATCGGAGGTTACAATGAGAGTTCACTTATGACCTTCCTCGGCTCCTTCGTGTTGTTCGACTTTGCTGCTTCGATGACCTCCCCTTCTTACTGGATCGAAAGTCAGGACATTTGATCGGAAGCAACAACCCAAGCTCACTAGCTATGAAGGTAGCTATCTCCCTTCCACGTGCTACTCTGACTACATTCACAAATCCGTTGAACTATATGATTAGTAAATCTGCGATATACTAAAGGAGGAGGAAGAGGGTTTTAACTTATTATAATTATTATTAATTATATTTAATTATTATTTAATTATAATTATCATTAATTAATTAATTATAATTAATTATTAATTAACTATTAATTATAATTGTTATATTAATTATAATTAATTTAAATTAATTATAATTAATCGTTACTAATGAATGAGAGATTTGTAACAAGATTTAGTTGTGATAGTTGAAGACTACATGTGGGTGTAGGAAGGATATCCTTACCCATATTATGTATTGGTAGCTGGTGGCCATTTCCAAAAACCACCTTATTTTGCTTAGTATTGACTTGCGCTTGTTGTAACTAATTTGGATCAAATGTTAAATGTGTTGAGGCTCCACTATCAAGATACTACTCAGTTGTGGCAGCTGGTGAAGGAGAACTGAATAGAACAGCTGTAGGTTATTTAGGCTTATATTGTTCATCATGACGATGCCAACATTTGACTGCAAAATGGCCAAATTTGCCGCAAATTTGACATGCAACCAAAGGTTGTAGCGATTTGGCTCCACGATATGCAGCAGATGCATTAGATTGTTGACTATTATTGGAAGATTTCCATCCACGGGACTAATGCGTTCGTCCTCGACCATGGCCATGAGTGGCGGTGAGAGCCATTGTGCTGTTGGTGGAATTTTGAAAATAGGTTTTGAAAATATTAGTTTTCTTTGGGAGTTAAAGTTAAATTCTAATTCTAACATCGAATCATCCCGTTAGAAAGAATATATCACCTCGAAAGATGAAAATAAAATTTCATAACGGTGTTAAGATTCAGAATTATGAAATTCATCTTGAATATTATGACAGGCTGCTAAAGAGAACTTCATATGGCCCCGCAGGGTCAAAATGAGGTTCAACTGAATATCTAGCTATATTATACAAGAAGTGTGATCGTTAGGTTCACATCCAAAGCCTTATCAAAGAAAGATGTATCTCCTCGAAGGGAGAAAATATCATTCTATGATAATTCTTTGAATATGATAATAATGATCACTAGTATTTTAAGTTTTCCCGAAGAAATCCAATTGAGCTTTGAAAAATCAATTTTTAAAATCAGGTGTGTGTGGTTCTAAATCTCCTACGAGCGCAAGCCCTCATAGTTAATTACATCGTAGGGAGATAAAATCTCCAATGAAAACTCTCGATTAAAATAATGACAAAATTTTGTTAGATTTTCTAGAAGTGATATAAAAAAGAGAAGTGAATTTTGGAAACTCAAAAGGGAATGGATCAAAATTGAGCAGTTATTAACAGAATCAAATGGAGAAGAGTAGGGGACACTTTGAGATTTTGGAACCATCCGGAAGTGTCCCAACTTAATCTAAGTGTTGGGCTTTATGTTTTGGATTGAAATGATATTTAATTAAAGTTGAGCATTTTATTAGAAATTTGGGATTATATTCCCGAAATTTGGGGTCTTATAATCATAGATCTGTCCTAGATCCTAAATCTAATTTGGACACTGGACCACAGTCGTCTGATCCTAACTAATGCAGTGCAAGGTCTGGACTTACCCCAGCCTGGATTGGGTAGCCAGCTAACCACCTAATCGATTTAAAAGAGATGAGTCCGGTCTTTTATGAAAGAGTGGTAGGGACGTTGTGTTTAAGGTTTTGGAGAGTTGGGGCCGACATCTAGAGATTTTCCTAATTGGCCCCTTTGACTTATGTTGGGTGCAAAATGCTAAGGACTATGAAATTAAAACTTTGACTCTTTAGGCGTGTTTCTAATGCAATGCGTGCTGGTTAACAACCTCAAATCCAATATGCTTGAAATTTTAAAAAATAAGCTTAGAAAATAGTTTGTTTAAAAGACTAGACTTCCCCAGGTCCAGTACCTCATCCTCATAGGTCAGACTATCCAAACTCTACCCGTAGGCGGGGAAGGGTCTAAAGCAAGGAGAGAGTAATGCAAAAATATGCATGCGACCCCGGGGTCGATCCCCGACTAATTCGCTAAATTCGTTATCTTTCTATGTTATTTAGATTCACTAAAATTTTAGACTTTTAAAGTTATGAGTATAAAACTTTCACACCTTCACGAGCCTCACGTATCCAGGCAAAAACAAAATCGACATACAAACGCCAAAAAACTAAGAAAAGCAAGCAACCATAAAGGCAATCTTCTCAACACATCAAATATAAATAAATTAATTAATAAATGTCCATAGGCAAAATTGCCTTGCTTATTGCAAACCAGAATTTTGCAGAAAGTAAAGTGGCCGGGCACCACTGACAACAACCCGGATTCTAAACCTAGTAGAGACGCAAGTAGTTTTGAATGGGATACTCATTATCTTCAAGTCTTCAATCTTGTTCCCTTTCGGGTTCATCTCCTTCAGGCTTCTTGAATTCTTCGTAGTAGGCTACCCAAACGGATAAGAGGACACTTTCCTTGAGGGGAATGCCACTCTTTCCTCTTTGGGTAGGAAAGAAATGATCTAAATTTGGATCTCCAAATAGAAAAGGGCTACTCCCCTAAGGGGTGTCCTTTTTTCTTTCGAGTCCAAGCTTTGGACCTATGTATCCCAATTCAAAACTCTACTTTCACAACACTTGACACTTGTACAAATTATATTTATATCAAATCAAAATTCTAGACTCTCCTACAAGGTTATCCTAAGTAGTTAATAAATCAAGATATATTTATTCTCAAGCAGTTATATATATGCAGAAAAGAAAGTAAACACACTAGCCACACTCTTTTTATTTGGGGGCTTTAGCAGCAAAAGTACCTGTGCAAGCTTTGATAATAATTAATTTTTTTTATTGACTTAGCCCCCTTTTTATTGCCCTGCATGAACCTGACCACCTATAGAAAACTATGTGAACATCCAAATCGTGCCTATCCTAGGGGTAATCTAGTCACCAAATACATCAACCATCCACAGAGTGCAGAAAAGTAAGCAGACACAGTAAAGCAATTTTATCCACAACATGTAGTGAAAACTACGAAAAATCTGGCACACAGCAGTAAATTAAACACCGGCCTAACCTAGATCTAGAGTTGGTTGTCCTAGAAAATCATCTAAAGTGTGTGTAAAAGGTCGTGTGGCTGGGGTAGGTCCTAAAGTGGGTAATTAGTTAAAGTTGTCTAAAAGTCTGGGTTTATTAAGGCTTAACAGGGGGATTTAGGTTAATGTTTAAATATTAATATATTAAGAATTTTGATTAAGTATATTTTAAGAGTTAATTGATTACTACCTTTGTTTCACACCGAGGCTGTGAAGTTTATTTCACCTTCCTTGGGGCTAAGCTAATAGCCTCATAGGCCTGGATTACCCAGTAGCGATCAGGGTTAATTAAGTTGATTTAAATTGTGAATTTTAAAATTCCTTAATTAAGAAGGTTTTGATTATTTTGACCCAAACTCATTCCAAACTACATGTAATCATTCCCAAAGGTCGGGTATGACCCATGGGAGTGTTTCCAGTAATTTGGAAATTATTTGGGATTTTTAAATAATTTTTAATTAATTAAATTAATTAATTATTATTTTTCATTAGAAATTCAATTAAAGTTAAATTGAAAGTCCAGTCAAAGAGATTTTATTTCTTTTAGGTAGATAATTATGTTATGGACAATTTAAGGTATTATTTGTAATTTGTGGATTAAAATTTGATTTATTATAATTTTTTAAATTTTCCAAGTCCTTAAATGGGCTGAATTTTGAGAAGGATAATTTTCTAACCTAATGAGCTTCAAATTCAGTAAAATTTAAACCTATGGTTTAAAATATTACTAAGTATAATGTGTTTAAGTTTCACCCCTATTGGGTGTGTGTATAGTTCCCTAGAAATTTTCTAAATTTTCTAGACATTTACTTAATTATTTTCCTTAAGTGTCCCTACTATTCAAATGGGCATAAAATTTAGTGTGTCTAACCTTGGTACACGTACATTCACATCACAAAAAGTTCACAGAAAAATACTAAGTATCTAATGAGTTATGAATTTTCAAAATTTAGGGTACAAAATGGACCTTTTACCTTGAAAATTCACATCACAGAAAATTAAAGAGCATATGATCCTAAAAAAATCACATAATATGCCTAAGATGCTCAAGAACATTCCACCAAAATTTGGGATTAATTTGATCCTTGGATTGTAAGAAAAGTAAAATATACTAAATTCGAATAAACTCGATTTTCTTGCATTCCATAGTTCAAAATAGATTAAAATTAATTTTAATAAATAGTATATTAAAATATCTTTCCAACGAGCCTAAGAATGTCCAATTTGGTGGAAAATTCAATTTTCAATGAATTTTAGAAGATCTGGACATTTGTTTGAGTTTTTTTTTGACCAAATTTGATCAAATTGGCCATCGCATAGATGGACGACCAGGATTTCGCCACGTCACACACCTGGACCTTGGGATGACCCGCGTTCAAGCCTTGAGGAAGGATTCACGCAGTATGCCTAGATCTGGGCCGTCCATCTTTGATCGGACGGTCCAGATCTTCCGCAGTTAATTTTGAATAGAAAACTTTAAATGTCCATATCTCCCAAAATACTCAACAAAATTTAACGAAATTTGAAATGTAGCTTTAGGACAATATAATCTTTCAACACCTGAAGTTTGGAGGCTTCATGTATTGTAGATTTGCTGTAGTTTCAAATCAAACGTTTAGAGAAAAGTTGCGATATCTTACAATCCTGTGGACGGATTTTGATGTTCTTAGGCTTGTTGGAAAACTCTCAATATCCTCTATAACTTTACTGAAGGACCCAAGAACGTTTAACGGCTAGATCAAACACTGCTATAGGAATCTCGTTTTCTCTCTCTTTCTCTCTCTCTCTTCTTAGTTTTAGCTCTCAATACTTCAAAAATCCTTTTAGAAAAGCTTGGGTAAGCTTCTGTTATAGATGGAGAGGATAAATCTTCAGTTGGATAGATTTTTGAGCTGATGGAATTAGAAATTTTGGAAGATAGTGAATGAGGCCAAGTCTTTGAGTTGGGTCAACCATCATTGCTATCTCCTAATGATAGCCTAGGCTTAATGAGAGAGAGAGAGAGAGGGAAGTGTTATTGTATTGGAAAGTGTTTCATTCAGCCACAAAAATGCATGGATAAGTTTGAATTAGAGAGGCTTAAGCTTAAAATAGGTTTTGACAATTTTTTTAACCCTCCTAATGCCTTAGTTTGACTATTTGACTAGTCAAACTAGTCAATGGAATAATGTGGCATGGGAGAAGATTTGATGAGCTGATTTTATTATTTTAAATATGGTTTGAGATTAAGGATTCAAGATTTGAATGCATATTTATGCATGGAAAGAGGTTTGACAAAGTTTAACTTAGTTATTTAGTCAAGCTAGGTAACGTTTAAGCCGAAATAAAATTTGAAAATATTTAATCATGATTGGAATATCTTTTGATATGGATTTGAGAGTTCAATTGATTTGATTTAATCATATGAGTTGATTTGACCCATTTAACCCTTCAAGGGTTATTTGGTCAACTTAGGTTGACTTGGACAACCAAGTTGATCTAAGATTGGAATTAAATAAAAATAGTTTCAAAAATCAATTGAAAGCATTAGAGATAAATCTCAAAATTTGGTGGTCACACCACATCAAGTTTAGGCCAAAAGTCCAAAAATCCCCTTAAAGGACATTTTGGTCATTTTGGCCTTGAATCAATTCTCGATCAAGTTGAGTCTGAAAAGATGCAGACTATTGTTTGACAAATCAATATCAAGGTATTAGAGGTGATCAAAGGGTTTGGAGAAGGCTCAAAGGTCAAATTCTACTAGGTGGAAGGTGCAGTGGCATTGGCTGTAAATATTTAAAGGTTTTGCAGCCTTTGGGACTGGATTAAGTTTTTGAGGTTAGAGTCCTCCAAATGAGCTCAAATTTGGATGGTTGACACTAGTGATATGTCACCTCAATATGAAATTGGTAGACCCTGAATTGGATGCCAATTGAAAGGATTTCAAGGTGATGGAAAAATCACCTAGAAGGGGCTTTAGGACCTAAGTCTTTAGCCTAAGGATTCTGGGTTTGCATTGAATTTAAGATCTGGATTGGGCCGAATGGCTAGGAGTTATGAAGTTCCTAGGACCTAAGACTCAGAAAGGAATCAAGAGTGACCTCATACAAAAATAAGGTCAACATGTGCTACCTGATAATTGGAGAGATTGAAGCTCTCAAGTGGCTTCATGTTCAAGATTGAGTTCCCAATACATAAAAGAGTGTAAAGATCATCCAAACTGAAGGGCTATAAATTTGTACGTATTTCCATTTTAAATGGTTAATATGCAATTAGAAGGCCATTTAAAGTATAATGAATAATATCTTCAACATCAAGAGGAGCTTCAGTCGCTACAAACGAATCTACTTTTGCTTTGACCTCGAGAAGATATTGATTAATGGATTTATCTTTCATGGATAATGTATTTCATTTTTAAGATGGATGATTCTTGATCGAATGCTGCACTGAAGCCAATGATCAATTATAGTCCAAATATCAATGCAATGTTTAATTGAAAGAACATAAGGAATAATATTGGGAGATATAACTAAATATAGCACTACAACAAGGTTTCGATCCATCAAAATCCAATTTATATGATTTGGATTAGCTATAATCAGGCCAGTTTTGGTGTTTATGAATCATGCTGGACAAGCATTGAATCAATCAAGAATACTTCACACCTATTTCCTCGAAATAATTTTAGAACTTATGATCTCCATAGCGAATGATTCTCAGCTATAAGTGGTTAAGAGATAATATTCTTGACATTACTCATCAAGAATTTGAGAGCTGAAGGTATTTGTGGATAATTAAAGGAGGTTACTAAGCTGATAGCTTCATATTGGTTTGCTGATGACATCTTGAAAGAGGAATAATCAAAGAACAAAAATAAAAAAATATAGAAGAATATGAGATCAAGGCTCTGATACCATGTTGACAAAGGAATCTGGAAACAAAAGAAAAATAATAGAAGCACAAGAAATCTGAGAATATTTTTTATTACTTTCTCAATATCACAACCACTATTTATAGGCTTCTTAAAAGAAGTTAGTTATGTTGAGATAGTTGCTACTTAGTTCTTGTCTGTTTAATATTGTTGCAACTTGAATGTTTTTAATGATTCTAAATATTTTTAATTTGATTATTATTTCTCCTGACATATTTTAAAAGAATTATTTTACTTTATATATACTAATATTTTAGGGAAATCATACTCTGGATTGTTGAAGACTTCAAATTAAGATCAGTTTAGAGTTTATTATAATTGAAGTCTATATTTTCCATTTTAATTAGTCTGAGAGAGTGTAATTGAGATTGAGTAATTAAGTACACACACACTGAGGGAAAGTTTAAAATACATATTTTTTAAACTGATTGTATTGTATGATATCACTTCGGATGGGACGATATGGTCAGTTATTTTCCCTTATGAGCAGTCGAACAAATAGAAATGAATTTTTTTTTTTAAGTATGGATCATACGGAATGATCCCAGTTCATACATGCTTTCAAAAGTATGAAAGTCTAGGGTTTCAGGTCGTATAAAAATAATTTTTCTAAGTATGTATCGTACTGTATGAACCTAGTTCTTACATGCTTTCATAAGTATGAATGTCTCTGGTCCATTCTCATTCAAAAATATTTTTTCTAAGTATGGATCTTAGGGATGAACCCAATTTGTACATGCTTTCATGAGTATGAACGTCTCGGGTTCCAAGTCATATCAAAATAAAATTTCTAAGTATAGATCATACTGTACGAACCCAGTCCGTATATGCTTTCACGAGTACGAACATCTCGGGTTCCAGGTTGCGTAAAAATAAATTTTTTAAGTATGGATCATACTGTATGAACCTAGTTCGTACATGCCTTCCATAGTACAAAAATATGAGGTCCCATTTCATCTTGACTTTTTGTAATGACAAAATTTAAAATTTTCTAACTGTTCATCTCAGAAGAAGTTCATTTGTACTGGACAATGATCAGGTATGAAATGATCTCATACTAATTCACAACAAGTTTGTACGTAATAGTATTTAAATTATTCATACGTATCGAATCTGATCATACTATACAAACGCGTACCCTCAAAATTGAAAATTCCAGTTTTCTGGATGTTTTTTATGTCTTTTGTATAAAACGTCCATTAAAAACTAACGTAAAAGTATTTTCTTCGTGATTTTTTAAGGGAAATTGAAGGAGAGAGTGTGAGAGAGTATTTGAGAGAGATTTCTTGCTAGTGGAGTGTGAAGGGTTTACAAGGTTACTCAATGGTAAGGACCTCTGTATGATTTATGTTTTTAACTCTTTCTCTTATCTTTCTAGATTACTCGTGAGAAGATCTTTGAAAAAGATTCAGTTCTCTATTGACACTTGGAGAGTGTGAATAGTCGACAGTGAAAGTTCGTTAGGGATGTTAAGCTCTTAAGAATAGCCTGAGGCTAACCAAGAGGGGGTTGAATTGGTATTTTAAAAAATCTTCGTGCAATTAAAGCACAATCACAATCTAAAATCACCACAGAAATCAAAGTGCGGAAAAATAAATGCGGAAATAAAACAAAGAAGGATCACACTAGATTTATAGTGGTTCGGTCAAACCTTGACCTACGTCCACTCCTCAGAGGCACCCTACGAGTATTGCACTATAAAAGTGACTCTCCTTTTGCTCCCATAGCAAGGTGGAGAAGCCCTCACAAAAACTCCTTTCCGCCAACCCCAGAGAGGCAAAGAACATAACACATTTTGCTTCCTCCTGAAGCAAGCAGAGAACCCAACTCCTTTTGCTTCCTCTTGAAGTAGGAAGAGAACCCAAATCCTTCTGCTTTCTCCTGAAGTAGGCATAGAACCTCGACCAATTGCTGAAGCTTACCTCCCTTGAACTCCCAAGGATGAAGGACGAAGACTAGAGAAGACACCATGGAACCTTTCTTGGAGTAACCTTTGTGAATCACTCTCACAAACTCCCCCTCACAAGTTCCTCCCTCTCTCTCCCTTTCTCTCCCTCTCCTCTTGGCTCTCTCAGGTCAAGACAGTAGCTAAAGATCCTTTTGCATGAGAAAATTCAGGTCCTTTAAATAGAATTTTAAGAACCGACATTATCATCCAGGACGATATTTCTACCATCCTGTACGATCAGTATAAAGTAAGCTTAATCAGCCGAGATGATTTGGGATGATTAGAAAAAAAATTGGTTACATCGTCCAGGTCGATACAATATTGTCCTGGCCGATTAGTTCAAATATGAGTACAATCATCCTAAACATCACCCTGAATAGAGTCTGGCCGATATTAATTGTCCTGGACATCATCCCGGCTGATCCTACGATCGGCCCGGCCAATGTGATCGTACCAATTAGCCTTAATTGCTTTTCATAATTGCCAGATTAATTTAGGCATAATTATATTGTATCGTCCAAGACGATGTAATGGATCGTCCTGGTCGATGTAAAAAAATAAATTTTACCTAAATAGATCTGGAGGTTGATTCTTTATGATTTGAGCTTATCATCCTGGCCGATATAAGGATTATCCAAGATAATGTGCTTAATGATGGCTTCCTTAACTAGGATGCCCTAATTAGGGTTTCTTTTTTTAGTCGGATCGTCCTAGCTGATATGAACATCGTCCAGGCTGATGTACTCAAAATAGAAAAATACAAAAAATCCCTCAAGTGTGTGTGTGGAAGGTTACTTAGCATTAGGAACCACTTTTATAATTGACTCAAGAAAAGAAAAATATTACAGACTTACTCAAACTAAATCTACCCAATATTGAGTTGTTCTTGAGTTATGCTCGATCTTGTGGACCTGAAAAATTAGTAGGCAAGATAGTCGTAGAAAAATATGAATGTTTGGTATCATCAAAAGTCTAATCCATAATATTAGATTCGCAACAGTCTCCCCCTTTTTGATGATGGCAAACACAATTAGAAAAGTTCAAGCAGTTTTTGGCAGTTTAATAAAAATAGTGTAACGAAAAGCAGTTTATTAAATTCCAGAAATAAAGTTCAAGGTACAGCAGACTACTCCCCCTTTTGACATCATAAAAAGGAGGGATAAATAACAAAAATAAAACAAAAAAAAAACAAAAACTAAAATAACAAACTACAGAAAAACTAGCAAACAAACAAAGTTTTTTATATAAAAAAAAGGCATGAACATGATATAGTCTTCCATGTGATTGATTTCAAAATTTGTAAGTTAATGAGTTAACAACATCAAAAATCCAAAAAATGGTAAAATATATGATCATGTTAACCCTAAGCTCGGACTTTCTTTAGGGTAAAATCGTCTTTTGAAATCAAAAGGCCTAACTCAGAAAAAATCAATTAATAAGAAAAAGAGATCCGATTAAGACTTAGTTTCAGAAAAATATCTTATAGAATATTATATCAAAGTAAATTTGTTATAATCATGAAATTTGAAATCAAGTCCTTGAAAATCTCAAGTGATACATGAAATCTTCTAAGTTTTAAGAGTTGGAAGAAAGGAAGATAGCTTACTTTTAGATGGGCTCATTTTATGCATATTGTCCATTGAATGGTGCACTTTACGCATCTTTTGATTTTTGATACACTTTGTGTATTTTTTTTTAATTTGGCGTCATTGCGCATTTTTTGCTTTTGTCATCATTGGTCACTTTATTATTATTATTATTATTATTTTTTCAAGCTAGATTCTTTTCCAAAAACTCTTAAGTAGTCTTAGTTATGAGTATATCTTTCAGATATTAGAAAAGAAAAACTCACTCTCTAATATAGGGAAGAACAAACCACAAAAAAGAATAAAAAATTATATGAGAGATATATTGACAGGATAATAAGAAATCTTGAAGTGACATAAAGACTTTGACTATTATAATATAAGCTAGATTATTGTAGCAAGGTAGAAAACATCTCAATTGCAAAGTCCAGTTGTTAATTTGAGATAGACTTTTGTTTAGAAAAAAAAATTTCACCACCAAAATAGGTTAGAGAAAGAGATACAATTAACAGTATTTTTATCCTTTAGCAGATTAAGAGATTTAACACATTGACTACAAATTTTTAAAAAGGAAAAAAATAAGGTATACGATATCAATTCAGTGATGATTTAGAAAAAATAAATTAAGGCATATGAAAAAGTAAAGTACCAAAAGCAAAGAGAACAAAAAAATAAAATAAACAACAAAAAAACTAACAAAAGATAAAGCAAAGTAATTAGTAGATAATAGAAAATAAAATAATTGAGATCAAGTTCATGCATTAATATCAATCACACCCAATCTGGTTCTTAAAGTGCTGAAAGTGTTGAAGGCCAATGATTTAGTAAATATGTCAGCCAGTTGATTCTCAGTCATAACATGATGTAACTCAATATATCCCTTAGTCACATGGTCTCTAATAAAATGATGTCTTATGTCAATGTGCTTAGTCCTTGAATGTCGTATAGGATTCTTAGAAATACAGATTGCATTAATGTTGTCACAAAGAACAGAGATGGTGCCTACAGGTAATCCTAAATCCAGTACTTGCTATTTTAACCAAAGGACTTGGGCCACACAACTTTCTAAAGCAATATACTCAACTTCAACAGTGGAAAGAGCAACAGAGTTTTGCTTTCTACTAGACTAGGAGACTAAATATTGTCCTATGAATTGACAACTTCTAGAAGTGCTTTTCTATCAACCTTACATCCTGCAAAAACAGAGTCAGAATATCCAATAATCTCAAAAAAGGTGCTGTCCCCGGGGTACCAGATTCCTAAGTTTTCAGTCCCTAAAAGGTATCTAAGAATTCTCTTAACTACAATCAAGTGGGATTCCTTAGGATCAGCTTGAAATCTAGAACAAAGACAAATGCTGAGCATTATATCGGGTCGGCTAGCAGTTAGGTAAAGTTGAGATCCAATCATCCCTCTGTACTTCTTTTGATCAACTGATTTTCCATTTGGGTCTTTGTCCAACTGAATTCTTGAGGATATGGGAGTATTAGTTGGCTTGGCTTTATACATTTCATAATTCTTCAAGATGTCCTTTATATATTTTGATTGATTTAAAAAGGTTCCATTATCCATTTGTTTTATACTAAACCCCAAAAAGTAGGACAACTCTCCCATCAAACTCAACTCAAACTCCTTACTCATTATTTTAGAAAAATCATCACATAGCCTTTTATTAGAAGATCCAAAAAGTATATCATCAACATAGATTTGAATATGAGTAAATCATCTCCTACTTTCCTTAGGAATAGGGCGGTGTCTACGTTCCCCTTAACAAACTCCCTTTCTAGTAAGAATGTGCTAAGCCTCTCATACCAAGCTCTAGGTGTCTTCTTTAATCCATATAAGGCCTTTTTTAATTTGAAAATATTATTTGGAAATTGGGAACTCAAAAAACCTGGGGGTTATTCTACAAACACATCCTCTTTTATTTCCCCATTTAAAAAGGCACTCTTAATGTCCATTTGGAAAATCTTAAATCCCTAATAACAGGCAAAGGCTAATAGCACTCTAATGCCTTCCAATCTAGCTACATATGCAAAAGTCTCCTCAAAATCTATCCCTTCTATTTGGTTATACCCCTTAGCCACTAATCTTGCCTTATTTCTAACCACCACTCCAGAATCATTCACCTTATTCTTAAAGACCCACTTGGTTCCAACTACACTTTGTTCCTTAGGTCTTTCTACAAGCTCCCCAACATCATTCCTAGTAAATTGGTTCAACTCCTCCTACATGGCTAAGATCCAAAACTCATTAGAAAGGGCTTGGTTTATGTTGGTGGGTTCAGTCATTGAGATAAAGGTAGAGTGATTCACTTCTTTCCTAAGTCCATGTCTAGTCCTAACTCCATTAGAATGGTCTCCAAAGATCAGATCTTTAGGATGACTCGAAGAGTATCTCCAATCTCTAGGTAAAGTATGTGAAGGTTCAACCCTTTTCTCCAGATCTACATTTTTTACTCCTTAGATAATATCTCCTACTCCTTTAGTGTTTTGGTGCTCTACCCTCTTCTCTAAATTTTCTACTCCATAGGTAATCTCTCCAACATCATCATCATCCTTAACTCTAGGCTTTCTAGGATCAGACTCATCAAACACAACATTAGTAGTTTCCACCTCCACCAAAGTTCTCTTATTAAATACCATAAAAGACTTCACAATAGTAGAATATCCTAAGAACACTCCTCCATCAGATTTTGGGTCAAATTTTTCTAAGTGAGACTTCCCATTATTGTGAATAAAAACCTTATAAC
Source organism: Dendrobium catenatum (assembly GCF_001605985.2). Classification (NCBI taxonomy): domain Eukaryota; kingdom Viridiplantae; phylum Streptophyta; class Magnoliopsida; order Asparagales; family Orchidaceae; genus Dendrobium; species Dendrobium catenatum. The sequence continues at coordinate 1,247,999 of NW_021319154.1, read as the reverse complement.
CAAAGACATGAAGGTGGGAAAGATTGGATGTCCAACCCTTAAGGATCTCATAGGTGTCTTGTCTAATTTGGCTCTAACATTCACCCTAGTTAACTGTTTCAGCTCAAAAATATTTTGGAAGTGAATACTCAGCAAGCATGGCTCTAGCAGCTTCCATTAAGGTTCAGTTCTTCCATTCAGCTACCTCGTTCTGCTGAGGGGTCCTAGGAGCTGAAAAGTTATGGCTAATCCCCTTGTCCTTACAAAAATCTCCAAATCTCTCATTTTCAAACTCTCCCCCATGGTCACTATAGATGGTCAAGATCTCACAACCTAACGTTTTCTGAATCCAAGTGAAGAAGGATCTAAACTCATCAAAAGACTCATTTTTGTGTGACAAAAATCTAATCCAAGTAAACCTCGAGTAGTCATCGACAATCACAAAATCACAGACTTTCCCTACCAAGTTGACAGTGCTAATGGGTCCAAACAAATCCATGTGAAGGACTTCTAACGGTCTAGAGGTGCTAATATCCTTAATGGAGTAAAAAGTGGAGTGGACCTACTTTCCTAATTGGCAGGCATCACAAAGGTGGTCTTTTAAAAAGTTAAGCTTGGTGACACCTCTAACTAGGTCTTTTTGGCTCACTTTCTTAAGGGTCTTCACACTGGCATGACATAATCTCCTGTGCCACAACCATGAATCATCAACAGCAGATTTTAAGCAAAATGAAGCAGCATATTCAATATTATTTAAATCAAGCATGTAAACATTGTTGATCTGCTTTCCATGTAAAATAGTGTTATTATTTAAGCTGATAATGCATGAATTTTCCAAAAATTTTATGATGAAGCCCTTGTCGTAAAGCTTACTGATACTGAGCAAGTTGTGTTTCAATCCATCTATAAGTAAAACATTTTCAATCAAAAGGTTCCTGGAATTACCAATTATACCTGATCATACCACCTTCCTTGTGGTGTTGTCTCCAAGAGTCACCTTGCCTCCTGTCCTGGTCTCTAGCAAAATGAATTGATTGGCATCGTCATTCATATGTCAAGAGCATCCGCTATTCAGGTACCACATGCTCTCATGAGGCCTTTTGTGAGAGCTTGCCTATAAAATTATCAAATGTCAGAGTTAGGAACCCAAACATGTCTGGGTTCCTTCTTATGGAAAGTAGAATGCAATGCATGTAGTGAATCATGTAACTTGGGTCTCCAAACCCAATGTGAACTATGGTGAATGTTACAAGTGTGTGCTATGTGTCCTAACATGCCACATGAAAAACATCTAACTCTAGGAAAAAGATGCACTAATCTATGGTGATGCTTTTTATGTGATGCATGAAATGAAGGTTTTTTATTTTCAAAAGCTTTTAGATTTTCAAAATTTTTATATTCTTTTTCTAAATCAGTATGAAATAATTTTAAAAAATTATGAGCATTAGATAAATCATCATATTTTTTATTTAAAGCATCAAACTCATCAATTAAAGTCGTGTGATTAGAATCAATTATAGAATGATCTTTAAGACGAATTTCATGCTCTTTTTTATAAATTTACAAATTCTAATTTTAAATTAGTATGAGTTTTCTTGAGTTTTTTATATGATGCATGCATATGCTTAAAAATTTTAAATAATTGATCATAAGTTGGTTCATAAACCTCTTCTTGGTCACTTTGACCAATATTATTGTCTATCATTAAGCACAAGTTTGTTGTCTCCTATTCAGGTTCAGTCCCAGAGGAGTCTGATGTAGAATCTGCCCAGAACGTTTTTTTGGAATCTCTTCTTGTCCTTCTTGGACTTGGGTTTCTCCTTACCCTTTTCCTTTATTGGGTGAGACTTGAGTGTAGGGCAATCAATTTTAACAAGTCCCGGCTTCTTACATTCAAAACAAATTGTATCATTAGAATTCTTGAAATTTTGTTACCCTTACCTTTATTCCACTTCTGATGGTTCTTATGCTTCTTCCTTAGAAAGCTCTTAAATTGCCTCCTAATTAAGGTAATATCATCGCTTTCAGACCCAGATGAGTTAGTGTCCGAGTCATTTGCCTTAAGTGCCACCATTTCTCCTTCTTCCTCTTACCTGCATCAAGATTTCTTTGGTTCACCCCTTACTCGTAAGCAATGAGTGAACCAAGTAAATTATCGATTGAATAGGAATTTAAATCTTTAGATTCAGTAACTACAGTGATTTTAGCATCAAAAGAGGAAGGTAAGCATATTAAGATTTTAGCATCACGAGAAGGTGGAGAATATCCTTCTTTAATAAACATCCACATACGATAGTCAATCGATTGTAAAAAAGTAGACATGCGAGTTTTCCAAAAATCAAAAGGAAGATTTTCAAACAAAGGTGGTCGTGTTATAGAATATCCTTCCATTGCATTACGATTACCGTTTGTAGCCATGAATCAAAATTCAAAAAGTTTTCAAACTTAATTTTTATGAATCTCGCTCTGATACCACTTGAAAGTTCGTTAGGGATGTTAAGCCCTTAAAAACTAGCCGAGACTAACCAAGAGGGGGGGAGTGAATTGGTATTTAAAATTTTTTCTTACAATCAAAGCATAATCACAAACCAAAATTATCACAGAAATCAAATTGCAAAAAAATAAATGCAGAAATAAAACAAAGAAGGATCACACCGAAATTATAGTGGTTCGGTCAAACCTTGACCTACGTCCACTCCTCGGAGGCACCCTTCAAGTATTGCACTATAAAAGTGACTCTCCTTATGCTCCTACAGCAAGGCTGAGAAGCCCTCAAAAAACTCCTTTCCGCCAACTCCTTTTGCTTCCTCCTGAAGCAGGCAGAGAACCTAACTCCTTTTACTTTCTCCTGAAGTAGGCAGAGAACCTCGACCAATTGCTGAAGCTTACCTCCCTTGAACCCCCAAGGATGAAGGATGAAGACTGGAGAAGACGCCTTGGAATCTTGCTTGGATCAACCTTTGTGAATCCCTCTCACAAACTCCCCCTCACAAGTTCCTCCCTCTCTCTCCCTTTCTCTCCCTCTCCTCTTGGCTCTCTCAGGTCAAGACAGTAACTAAATGTATTTTTACATGAGAAAATTTGGGTTCTTTAAATATAATTTCAAGAACTGACATTATCATCCATGATGATATTTTTATCAGACTGTATGATCAGTACAAATTATGCTCAATCAGCCGGGACGGTTTGGGACGATCAGAAAAAAATTGGTTACATCGTCCAGGCTGATATAATATCATCCAAGCCAATTAGTTCAAATCTGAGTACAATCATCCTTAACATCACCTTGAATAGAGTCTGGCCGATGTTAATCATCCAGGACATCAACTAGGCTGATCCTGTGATCGGCCCGGCCGATGTGATCATATCAATCAGCCTTAATTTATTTCCACAATTGCCAGATTAATTTAGGCATAATTATGTTGAATCGTCTAGGATGATGTAATGGATCATCCTGGCCGATGTCCAAAAATAAATTTTACCTAAATAGATCTGGCTGCAGATTCTTTCTGATTTGAGCTTATCATCTTGACCGATATAAGGATTGTCTACGACAATGTGCTTAATGACGGCTGCCTTAACCAGGATGCCCTAATTAGGGTTTCTATTTTTAGTCGGATCATCCTAGCCGATATGAACATCATCCAGGACGATGCACTCAAAACAAAAATACATAGAAAATCCCTCAAGTGTGTGTGTACAAGGTTACTTAGCATCAGGAACCACTTTTATAATTGACTCAAAAAAGAAAAATGTGACTCAAACTAAATCTACCCAATCTTGAGCTGGTCTTGAGTTGCTCTCGATCTTGTGAACCTAAAAAGTTAGTAGGCACGGCAGTAGTAGAAAAATATGAATGTTTGCTATCATCAAAAGTCTTATCCATAATCTCAGATTCGCAACAGATGGCTCTCTATCGATAATTGGAGAGTGTAAAAGGATGATGATTCTCTGTCGACACTTGGAGATTGTGAACAGCAGATAGTTCTTTGCCGACACTTGGAGAGTGTGAACAACCAAAGGAACTCTACCTATACTTGGAGGGTGTGAAACGATGAAAGTTCTTTGCCTATACTTGGAGGGTGTAAAATGACGACGGTTCTCTGTCGCACTGGGGATTGGTGGAAGAGAGTTTTGTAAAGGCTTCTCCACCTTGCTGTAGGGGCAAAAGGAGAGTCACTTTGATAATAGTACAATACTTAAAGAGGGAGTATTCTGGGAGTGGATTTAGGTTATGTTTGACTGAACCACTATAAATATTTGTGTCGTTTAAATTTTTGCTGCTTACTATAATTTTTATTTCATGATTGAAAAATTTATTATCAAATAACTTTCTATGAATTGTCAACCAGTTTCAAATTTTAAATACAAGAGAATTTTTAAAATTACCAATTCACCCCCCTCTTGATTAGCCTTGGGACATTAGCTTAGGTTTAACAACATATTTAATATTCAATAAGTAGTATCAGAACTTTGTTTCAAAATCATATATTTAGACTACTTTTTGAAAAATGAGCATGGCTACTTTTGGAAACTGTAACACGCTTGAAGGGTATTCGATCACTAGTCCTCCTTTATTTGATAACATTCCATTTGATTTTTGGAAAACATGCATGTTAATATTTTGTGCACTTAAGTCAGAAGACTGCATGTAGGTTTCCACTTGCAAAAGTGAAAGGACATATCATAGACTTTGTATTACTTATGAAGGGATAAATGAAGTAAAGCAATCTAGATTAAATATCTTATTACATTATTATGAATTATTTTTCATGAAACCAAATGAATCCATTTCTGAAATATATTCAAGATTTACTCAAATTGTCACTTCTTTACATGCATTAGGTAGGAAACTAATGAACATTGAAATGGTTAATAAAATTCTTTGTTGTTTTCCTACTGTATATGATGCTAAAATAACTATTATTATAGAGTCTAAAGATTTGAATGTTTATTCTATTGATATTCTTGTTTTACTAATTCCTACAAGCAAGGAGTGAGTCAAAGGAAGATTGATACAGGTGAACAGTGAAAGGAGAAGAACATTGTACTAAAAGTGGAGTAGTAGAAGAGTGATCTATTACAACCTAAGGATGAAGATGACATTGCCTTGATGATTAGACAATTCAGGAGCTTTCTTAAAAGGAAGCATAGGAGACACCAATAGTGAAACAAAAGTAAGTTTAATAAGAATGTTAAGGTTTCTAATGATGTAATTTGCTATGAATGTAGAAAACTTGGACACATAAAATTGAATTTCCCAAACCTAAAAGCCACTCCTAGCAAGGAGAAGGTTGAGGAGAAACTAAATATGAAGAAGGGCAAGAAGAGATTCCAAAGAGGTTTTTGGGCTGACTCGGCTTTGGATTAGTCAAAAATTGAACAGGAGGAGGAAGACACCAATTTGTGCTTAATGGTAGATAATCTTGATAAGTCAGATTAAGAAGAGGTATGTGACCTAACCTATGATGAACTATTAGAAGCTTCTGAAAGAATTCATGATGCATATAGAAAGCTTAAGAAAATGCATGCTAGTCTGAATTTAGAAATGCAAGAATTTTAAAGAGAACACAAAAATACTTAGGAATGATAATGCATTGATAGATAACAATCACATAAGCTTACTTGATTAATTTGATAACTTTAATAAGAAGAATGAAATTTTAAAATCATTCTATACTCATTTAGAAAAAGAATTTAAGGATTTTAAGGATGAATCCGAGAATACAGAGCATTATTTGAATTATAGTAAAAATGTGTTAGAAGATTTGAGCACATTTTTTAAATTAAAAGTGCAAGCTCTTGAGGAAAATAGGAAACCACCAACACTTAAAGATTTTACTAATTTTATTTTGTATCCAAAATTTTTAAAACCCAGGAAGAGACAGAGTAATTATAGAAGATTGAGAAATTCATTTCTAAGAGTAAAATATTATTATTGTGGCATGATTAGACATATAGCACACACTTGTACTTTGGATAGAAAAACTCATTTAATGTGGAAACCTAAGATGCATAAACCTAGACATATAATACATGTATATAGTTTTATTTTGCCAAAAGGAGAACCCAAACTTGTTTGGGTTCTCAAGTCTAATATTTGATAGTTTTGCAGGCACGCTCTCATACAATGTCTCGTAAGAGCATTTGGTACTTGGATAGCGGTTGCTCAAAGCATATGACTGGAAATACTACACAATTTATAATGCTGGAAGCTAGGAAAGGAGGTAGGGTCATACTTGGAGATAACACCACTAGTAAAGTGGTTAGATCTTGTATGATTAGAAACTTGCAAAATTTTTTCATTGAAAATATGCTACTTGTAGAAGGCTTAAAGTATAATCTATTGAGTATTAGCCAGCTATGTGATAAAGGATATTGTATCAAAAATTTTTTCCTACTAGTTACATATTAAGCCTAATTGGTAATGATGTTTTATATGGATTAAGGGTAAATATTGTTTATATGCTAGATTTAAATTATATCAAAACTCCTAATTCTTTTTGCTTAAAAACTATATCTGATGAATCATGGTTATAATGTAGGAGACTTTGTCATTCTAGCATAAAAAACCTTAGAAAAATTACCCAAAAGGAGTTGGTTAGAGGTATATCAAAACTAAACTTTACTAAGGACCGCCTTTGTTATGCATCTCAATTAGAAAAATAGGTGAAATCTTATTTTCATTCTAACAAGAATCTTAGAACTAGTAAACCTTTGGAGATTTTACATATGGATCTTTTTGGATCAGTTAGAATTGTAAGTCTATGAGGTAAGGTATATAGATTTGTGATCTTAGATGATTTTTCTATATTCACTTGGGTTAAATTCTTATATCATAAGAGTGAATCATTTGAGGAGTTTAGAGATTTTTTTACTTGGATTAGAAGGAAACTAGGATGTGAGATTGTAATAATCCAAAGTGATAATGGAGGAGAATTCCAAAATAAAAAATTTGAGAATTTTGTAAAGAAAAATGAATTAATCATAATTTTTCTGCACCTAAATTCCCTCAGCAGAATGGGGTAGTCGAAAGAAAAAATAGAACATTAATTGAACCTGCTCGAGCTATATTGGCAGAATATTCATTTCCTAAATATTTTTGGGCTAAAGTGATTAGCACTACATATTATATTCTGAATAGGGTGAACATCAGATCAAAATTAAATAAAATACCCTATGAGCTTCTTAAGGGGAGAACACCTAATTTATCACATTTGCATGTTTTTGGATGCAAGATGTTCATACATAATAATGGAAAACCTACCTTAGAAAAATTTGTTCTAAAATCATATGAAAGAATTTTTCTTGGATACTCTAGTATTGGAAAATCTTATAGAGTATTTAATAAAATAACTTTGGTAATTTAGGAGACCACACATATTATATTTGATGATTTTGGAATTGTAGAAGAGCCAAATTTGGAAGAGGATGAAAAAGAAAATAACTCCCAAAGGATTGAGAAAGTTAATTTGGAATTAGAAAACCTGTTGCCTAGAGATTTGAGATTTTCTAAAAACCACCCTAAGGAATTGATTTTAGGTGAACCTAGTGAGGGTGTTAGGACTAGGCATGGACTAAGCAAAGAATTTTATCATTCTGCCTTTATTTCAATGATAAAACTCACAAATATAAATCAAGTACTTTCAAATTAATTTTGGATTTTAGCAATGCAAGAAGATTTCAATCAATTTATGAGAAATAATGTTTGGGAATTAATTTCAAGGCTAAAGGATCAAAGTGTAGTTAGAACTAAATGGGTATTCAAAAATAAAATGAATTACTCAGGAGTTGTCGTTAGAAATAAGGCTAGATTGGTGGCTAAGGGGTATAATCAAATTAAATGGATTGATTTTGAGGATACTTTTACCCCTATAGCTAGACTTAATGCAATTAGGGTTTTGTTATCCTTTGTCTCTTTTAGAGGATTTAAATTATTTCAAATGGATGTTAAAAGTGCCTTTTTGAATGAGGTGATTCAAGAGGATGTTTATGTTGAACAAACTCCAGGTTTTGAAAATTCAAAATACTCAAATCATATTTTTAAATTGAAAAAGGTGTTATATGGATTGAAATAGGCACCTAGGTCTTAGTATGAGAGGTTGAGATCTTTCCTACTTAATAGATCTTTTGAAAAAGGAAGTGTGGATACCATACTATTTTTGAACAAATTGGGAGACAATATACTCATTGTATAAATTTATATTGATGATATCATCTTTGGATCTATAAAGAAAATACTTTATGATGATTTTTCTAAAATAATGAGTACTGAATTTTAGATGAGTTTAATGGGAGATCTTAGTTACTTTCTTGGTTTTAGCATTAAGCAAATTGAGGAAAGAATATTTCTCAGTCAATCGAAGTATGTTAAGGACTACATCAAAAAGTATGAAATGAAAAATGCTAAACTTATTAGTACACCTATGAGTTCCTCAGTTTAGTTGGATAAGGACCCAAAGGGAAAATCTATTGATAAAAAGAAAATCAGGAGAATAATTGGATCTTTGCTTTACTTGATTGCTAGCAGACCCGATATTATGTTTAGTATTTATTTGTTTGCTAGATTTTAATCAGATAAAAAAGAATCACATTTGACAGCAGTAAAAAAATTTTGAGATATCTCTTGGGAACTCAAAACTTAGGGATTTGGTATCCTAAGTTTAGCTCTTCATTTGAAATAATTGGATATTCAAATTCAAACTTTACAAGTTGTAGGGTAGATGGAAAGAGTACTTCTGGAACTTATCAATTTATAAAAAATTCTTTAGTTTCTTAGTCCAATAGAAAACATAATTTTGTAGCCCTATCTACTACTAAAGTTGAATACATTATCTTAGGAAGTTGTGTAGCATAAGTTCTTTGGTTGAAACAATAGTTGATTGACTTATGATTTACAATAGGCACAATTCCAATTTATTGTGATAACAATAGTGCCATTTGTATTTCAAAGAATCCTATTCAATATTCTAGAACTAAATATATAGACATAAGACATCATTTCATAAGGGATCATGTATCCAAAGGAAAAATTAAATTGAATCATGTTTCAATTGAAAATCAACTTGCACATATTTTTACAAAACTACTAGCCTTTGATACTTTTAGCACATTAAGAATAAGGCTTGGTGTGATTGATCTTAATGCTTGATTAAAATTTTCTATTAAGTTGATATGTATCTTTATGTGTTTTTATTTTTATGTTTTTTTTTTCTTGATTTTCTATTTTCTTTTTTTTTCTTTTTTGTTTTTTGTCTGTTTTGGACATGCTATTGACACATCAAATTTCTTATTTTTTTATCAATCGTGTGAATTGTTCCAAGTGCTTTATTTGTATTGTACAAAATTATTTTCATCTTGTACGAAGTAGCATGTCGATCATTATTATGAACTAATTATATAAAGTTTTATTTTTTTAATACATATTGTACTATATAATATTTATATGATCCCAAACAATTTATATTACTTTGTCTGTATGCATGTAGATGGTTATACGGGAATATTTAGTTTTTATAATCGATCATATGTATGAACCTATTGTTCATACATATGAATCACATGTCATTCAGTGTGGAGGATGAACCTAACTGCCTTTAAAATGATCTTAAATAATCAATCTTCCTAAACGAACACCTGTTTGTCTATACAATCATCTGGTCAAAAAGTTTGTATGAAAGGATGCTTTATAACTTGCATTATTACGAAAATTCATTTCTTTGTGAATGTATTTGTTCGTACATACGAAATTTAATTTCATCATGTACGAACCATCAATCATATAATATGAAACATTTTTCGAACGTATAAAAGATTATTTTGTCTTTAAATAGGAGGCCTTTAGAAATCATTTCATTCCCTTCAATAGCATTTTCCAATCTTTCTCAATTTAGTAATGGCCAATTCTAGCAAGCGGGGTATACTCACTAAGGGATCATCTTCTAAGAGTGGAGACGACAACTTTCTTTTTAGGGCAAATAAGGATTCTATCCTAAGGTTTGTTTTTGCCAAAATTATTCCTTCTAGAATCTTACTTCAAGAGGATATCCACTTTCAAGTGATGCCTCTTTTTGCTACAACTCAATTTATCATTATCCTAACTTTGATTCATGCCTACAACAAATAAACCTTTCATTATTTTCTGGCAAACATGTCTTTTAGTGAGGATGAGAGTAGGATGAATTAGAAAAAGGTAGAAATCACTAAGGAAGATTTGGAAACCATTTTAAATTTAAGAACTCAATGAATTAGAGCCCACACAATGACTTCTACATCTATTTTTAACTAGATCAAAATAAACAAATTTATTAGAAGGATTGAACAAGTATCTCATTTGTCTAAGGTCTATACCTTAAACCAAAATGCAAGGGTCATTCAACATAGTCTTAGAACTTTTATTATTCCTAAAGCTGATGATCGCATTAATATTATTCCTCTTCAGTCACTATTACCTAACTTATCATGACTAGACAACCTATAGATAAAGCCTAATTTATTCTTGATTATATTCATGTACTTTCTAAAATTGGGTATATCTCTCATAAGAGGAAGAAGAATATTGCTTTAGGACACCTAGTGATCTATATCCTAGAGAAGAAGTGCAATCTTATTCATCCTGATCCTCTACTTGAATTGCCAATCTACTTCATTGATGCTTCATTTTGAGCACTTTTTGGGAAATGTGATAATACAAATAAGGATTTTGAGGGAGAATGGGGAGAACCAGCACCTGCACTACACCTGTGCCTACTCATGGACCTAATTTTTAGGAGATGGTGCAGGACTTTGATCGACTAGAGAGTTATTATGATCAGCGCTTTGATCAAATTCAAGCTCATCTACACCGATAGGATGCTCAGTATCAACAAAATATGGGTTTAATTCGAGGTCAGTTTGACTCGGGGAACATCAACGTAGCTGTGATGAATAGCTATTTTTCTATCTTCAACCAGCCATCTCCTCCAGACTAGGGCCCCTTAGATTTATAGATGTACTTCTTGTGTGTTGTCTTTGTCAGTCCTTAGAGATGTGATGTGATAATTTCTGTAGTTTATGTACTTGTGTTTGTTTAGTATTTTATGTACTTATCTTACTTTAGATCTTTGATATTATTATGTTATCTTATTTTGAAATAGATGATATTGATATCAGATGTACTTTATTATATTAGATCTTTATATTGATATCAATAAAAAATATCTTATTTTGCTTAATTGATTTTGTTCTTTGTGTGAAATGAAAGTTTGCTCCTATGTTAATTCTAACTTATTTGATCTAAAAAATGTTATAACAAGAATTGCAATATAAAAATTAAATTCATTAAGAAATCTATTTTTTTAAAAAAAATATAAATTAATTTATAACTAAATCAAGTTAAGGCTATCAATCTCATATTCTTTTTAGGTATACATAATTTTAATAATATTATTATTATTTTAATGCCTTATCAATTTTTATTTCTCTTTTCAATTTAATTATCTTTAAACTTAGAAAAGTTTGAGTTTTTAGATTATTGATTTTGGAAAAATCAATTAAAAAAATTATATAAATGTATAAGTGTACAAAAAAATCAAAAGAATACGTAATAATTTGCAAATTGAAAAGAGGCACAAATTAGCCCAAATACAAAAAGATGCATAAAGTGTGCCATAAATATTTGAAAAGATGCACAATGTCACCAAACAAGTGTATTGTTAATATTCTTTTCTTTATCTTTTAATCTTCAAATTCAAATCTATCTAATGTTCAATTATATTTTGTATTGAAAATTGACTTTAATTAATCTTCATTTCATCACTTTTACAATAATTCTTCTTATCTAATTATCGAAAATATTTCATGAACTTATTATATTTATCTTGTCTATGTTATATTTTAATTTAAATATTTTGAATCTTTATTTTTCTTTAATTGACATTAATCTTGTTATTGTAATTATAATTCAATCTCTTTCAAGATAAATTATCAAATGTTTCTCATATGACTTTCTTCATTTTTTTATTTTTTTCTTCCTTTTTTTGTTATTGTCAAAAAGGGGGAGAAATATTGTTTCATTTTGATGTTTGCTTTTGATATTTGCTTTTGATTGTTTGGTTCATTAGTGATGTTTTATTTTTTTTATATGCGTAAATATTGTTTGATTTTGATGTTTGCTTTTGATATTTACATTTGATTTTTTGGTTTGTTAGTGATGTTTATTTTTTTCCTATTTATGTGTTCTTATGTATGTTTATGGAAAAAAATTGATATATTCATAATAGAAATTCTCTTATATTCACATGCTTATTCATTTAGGGACAATTAAGGAGAAATTTAGGGTATTCAATTTTAGTCAAATAATAATTATATTTCCATCATCAAAAAGGGGATATAGTTGAGATAGTTGCTACTTAGTTCTTGCCTATTTGATATTATTGCAACTCATATGTTTTTGATGATTTCAAATATTATTGATTTTATTATTATTTCTCCTAATATATTTTGAAAGAATTATTTAACTCTTATGTGTGTTGCGAATCTAATTTCAGGGAATAAAATTTTGATGATATCAAACACCTCTGTTTCTCTATGTCTGCCTTGCGTACTAACTTTTTAGGTCCATAAGATCAAAATTAGAATTTGAACCAGCTCAAGATTGGATAGACTAGGTCTGAGTCAATTTATAATCTTTTTCCTTTTCTTGAGGCAACTGTAAAAAATGTGGTTCCTAATGTTATGTAACCTTGCACACATACTTGGGGAAATTTTTTTTTGCTATTTTTTGAGTTTACTATTTTTGGTCACATCATCCGAGATGATTCATAAATTGGCCTGGATGATTAATTAAAAATAAATACCCTAATTAGTGTATCCTGATTAAGGCAGACATCATTAAGCGCATCATCCTGAATGATATTAGTATCGGTTGAAATGATATGCATAAATCAGAAAGAATCAACCACCATATCTATTTAGGTAGCTTTTATTTTTAGACATCATCCATAACATATACCTCGACAATGAGTACAATTATGCCTAAATTAATTTGGTAATTAAGGAAAGTAATTAAGGTTAATTGAATGATTATATCATCCTGGACGATCGCAGGATTGTCCAGGATAATTCGTTAAATGAAACCTTAATTCTTCTTGTACGATGTTTAATCGGCTTGGTTCATTCAGGGCGATTCTCTGGTCAATATGTACTAAATTGAACTAATCGTCCAAGATAATCAAAGATTGACCGATAAAGTCATTTTTCCATCATCTAGACATCCAATCATTGTGATGGTCAGGATGATATTTGTAATTTTATACTAATCATCTTGGATGATTGTGAGATCATCCTAGATGATAACATAATTTTTTCATCATCCAAACATCCCACTAGGGTGATGTGCTGGACGATATTCGGCTAATTAAACTAATCATACAGGATGACATACTATCATCCTGGATGATAGGAACAAAATTCATTATGATCATCCCAAATTGTCCTGGCTCATTGAGCTAAATTTGTACTGATTATATAGGATGATCTCCAGATCATCCTGAATGATAATGTTAGTTTATTGTAATTAAGAGCTATTTCCAAGCTCTTCTATATATGATCTCTTGCTTCACCCAAGAGGGTATCTTTTGCTGCTGTCTTGACCTGAGAGAGCCTAGAGGAGAGGGAGAGAAAGGGAAAGAGAGAGAGAGAGAGGATCTTACGAGGGGGAGTTTCTGAGGGGTTTCATAAAGGTTGCTCCAAGCAAGGATCCAAGTCATCTTCTCCGATCATCATTCCTAATCCTTGGAGGTTCGAGAGAGATCTACTTCAGCAATCGATTAAGATTCTCTGCCTTCTTCAGGGGGAACCAAAAAGGAGTCGGGTTCTCTACCTCACTGATGTTGGTGGAAAGGTGGTTTGTAAAGGCTTCACCGCCTTCCTATAGGAGAAAAAGAAGAGTTACTGAGTTTAGTGCAATACTCGAAGGGCACCTCCAGGGAGTGGATATTGGTTGAGTTGACCAAACCACTATAAATTTTGTGTTATTTATTACTACTTTTTTCATATTTAATTTCTGCACTTTGATTTTCTTTGGGGTGAACTTTGATTTGAATTTGTGTTTCGATTGAAAGATTTTTTTTTTAAATAACAATTCACCCCCCCCCCCCTTAGTTAGCTTGGGACTAAGTTCATAGGGCTT
>NW_021319154.1:1167738-1233560 GCF_001605985.2 Dendrobium catenatum | reverse complement strand
CCCCCCCCCCCCTCTTAGTTAGCCTTGTGCTAGTTCATAAGGGCTTAACATCCCTAATGAACTTTCAAGTGGTATCAGAGCGAGATTCATAAAATTGAGTTTTTGAAAACTTATGAATTTTTATCCATGGCTAACTCCAGTAATCATAATACTGTGGAAGGGTATTCTATTACCCGACCATCTTTATTTGACAATATTCCTTTTGATTTTTTAAAAACTCGTATATCTACATTTTTATAATTGATTGACTATCGCATATAGATGCTTGTTAAAGATGGTTATACACCTATAACTGATAAAATTAATGTTGTTACTATTCCACTTCCTTTCACTGAATGGACTCTTGATGATAGGGATTAAACACAATTTAATGCAAAATATTTGAACTATTTTTTTTATACTTTAGAATCTGAAGAATACATGCGTGTTTCAACTTGTGCTACTGGTAAAGAAATTTGGGATAAATTGTGTATCACTTATAAAGGAAACAAGTAAGTCAAATAATCAAGGATGAATATTTTATTGTATGACTATAAACTTTTTTGTATGAAACTTAATGAATCAATTTCTAACATGTATAATAGATTTACTCAAATTGTTACCTCACTGCATGCTTTAGGAAAAGAACTCAAAAATTATGAAAAGATTAATAAAATTTTGAGATGTTTCCCTTCTTCTTTTTATGCTAAAATTACTGCAATTTCTTAATTTAAAGATTTGAATACTTATTTGATTGATAACTTACTTGGATCACTCATTACCTATGAGAAAGGGGTGAATCAAAGAAAACTTAATGCATGTGAGAAAAAGAAGGAGAAAACTATGGCGCTAAAGGCCAACGACACGAACACTGACTCTTCAGGGTCTAAAAGCGATGATGTTGCCTTAATCAAGAGAAAGTTCAAAAGCTTTCTAAGGAAGAAGCATAAGAACCATCAGAAGTGGAAAAAAGGTAAGAGTAGCAAAAATTTTAAAAATTTTAATGATATGATCTATTTTGAATGCAAGAAGCTGGGACACATTAAAGCTGATTATCTTACACTCAAAGCTCACTCAAGCAAGGAGACGGGTGAGGAGAAACCCAAGTTTAAAAAGGATAAGTAGATATTCAAAATGTTATTCTAGGCGGATTCTACATCGGACTCCTCTAAGACTGAAGCTGAAGTGGAGACAACAAACTTATACTTAATGGCTGACAATCATCTTGGTCAAAGTGACCAAGAAGAGGTATGTGAACTAACCTACGAGAAACTACTTGAAGTTTTTGATTAAATTCAAGCAACATATAGAAAACATAAGAAATCACATGCTAGTTTGAAATTATAAATTTTAAATGTACAAAAAGAGTATGAAATTTTACTTAAAGATCACTCTATAATTGATAGTAATCACATGTCACTACTTAATGAGTTTGATGCATTAAACAAAAAACATATTGAATTATCTGATGCAAAGGATTCCTTGAACTCATCTCATATTGAGTTAGAAGTTAGAAAGAGAGTTTAAGAAATTAAAGAATCTCAAAACTTTTGAAAATAATAAATCAATATTGCATGCATCATATAACTTTAAAAGGAAGCATCACCATGTGAGTAGATTAGTAAACCCTTTTTCTTGTGTTAGATATTTTTTTTTATATGGCATATAAGGACACGTCTCATACACTTGCACTGTTCATCATTGTACACATTAGATGTGGAGACTCAAATCACTTGATTCAAAACATAACATATATATATTGCATTTGTTGCGGATCAATGATTTATGATTTTAATGATAGCAAACATTCTTATTTCTCTACGACTGCCTTATGTACTAACATTTCAGGTTCACACGATCGGACTGTAATTTGGAATCAGTTCAAGATTGGGTAAACTAGGTCTTAGTCAGTTTGTACATTTTTTCCTTTCTTGAGTCTACTGTATTTGGTGTGGCTTCTGATGTTTTGTAACTTGGAAGATTTTTTGTTGCTCCCTAAAGATTTCTGTTTTTGGTAAGATCGCCCGGGACGATGTTTATATCATCCTGGATGATCTGTCCAAAAGCAGAAACTCTAATTAGGGCATCCTCATTAAAGTAGCCATCATTATGAAAAACACATCGTCCTGGACGTTTTTGTATCGGCCAGGACGATAGGCTCAAAACAAAAAAATCTACTGCAAAATTTATTTAGAAATAACCTTTTTTTGGACATCGTCTAGGTGGATTGTCCAGTACTATAAAATATCATCCAGGATGATCAAGGTCAATTTTTCTAAAATTTCTCTAAAATTTAAGGAAAGCAATTATGACTTAATTTCACGTTCAAATCAGCCTGGACGATAGCCAGATCATCCTGGCCAATATGCTAGACGATTGGTCATCGGACAGCTCTTTTTCAGGGAGATGTCGAGGATGATATTCCACACTTTGTACTGATCATCCGGGACGATATATTATCGTCCTGAATGATATGAATAAAATTCTTATGATCGTCTCAAATAATCCCGGCTGATTGGGCTTAAATTATACTGATTGTACAAGACGATATGCCTATCGTCCTAAATGATAATTTCTAAAACTTGTAGTAATGAGCTCGTTTTGAGCACTTCTATTTAAGCTTTATCAAGGCACATGTTAAGTGTCTTTGGCAGCCATTGTAGCTTCGTTCTTTTGGGGGAAACTTGAAGAGAGAGCTTGAAAGGGAGTGAGGAAAGGGTGGAGTTTGAGAGAAGAAGAAGATCCTATGAGGGGGGACTCAAGGGAGTGTGGAGGGGGTTCCACACGATTGCTTCGGCAAGCTCGCACCTGAATACTGTCGGATTCAAGGCTTATCTCGAGAGAAGTTCACCAAAGAAGATGATCTCTTTGGTTTCAAAGGACCCGGCAACTCCGCTGCACTGGGGAAGGTGGAAGTGATTTTGTAAGGGCTTCTCCACCTAGCTATGGGGGATAAAGGAGAGACACTTATTTAGTGCAATACTTGGAGGGTGCCTCCAAGGAGTGGATGTAGGTCAAGGTTTGACCGAACCACTATAAATCTGGTGTCTTCTTTTCTTATTATTGCTTCCGTATTATTTTCTTCCACACTTTGATTTCTATGTGGTGATATTGGATTTAGTTTATGCTTTGCTTAAAGATTCTTCTTTACCAATTTACCTCTCTCTTATTTAGCCTTGGGCCAGTTCATAAGGGCTTAACATTCCTAACGAACTTTCTAGTGCCATCAGAGAACTTTCAGCATTCTTCTTTCCAAAAGAAGGGACCCAAATATGTTTGGGTTACTAAATTAAATGTTTGATGATTTTGTAGGATTTCTCTCATAAAAGGCCTCATGAGAGCATGTGGTACCTTGACAGCGGATGCTCATTACATATGACTGAAGATGCTAACCAATTTATTTTGCTAGAGGCCAGGGCTAGAGGAAAGGTTACTCTTAGAGACAACACTATCAGGAAAGTGGTGGGCGTAGGTATAATAAAAAGCTCTAAGAACCTTTTGATTAAAAATGTTTTGTTTGTACATGGACTGAAACACAACTTGTTCAGCATCAGTCAGCTTTATGATAAGGGATTCATCTTAAAACTTTTGATAAATACTTTCATTACAAGCTTAAATAAAAATATTATTTTACAAGAAAAGTAGAATAATAATAATTACATGCTTGACTTAAATAATATTGAATGTGCTGCTTCATTTTGCTTAAAAACTACTGCTGATGATTCATGGTTGTGGCATAGGAGGTTATGTCATACAAGTATAAAAATCATTAGGAGAGTGACCCAAAAAGACCTAGTTAGAGGTGTCCCCAAGTTTAAGTTCTCTAAAGACCCCCTTTGTGATGCCTGTCAATTAGAGAAGAAAGTCCAATCCTCTTTTCACTCCATTAAGGATATTAGCACCTCTAGACCTTTAGAAGTCCTTCACATGGATTTGTATGGACCCATTAGTACTGCCAGCTTAAGGGGAAAAGTCTATTAATTTATGATTATCGATGACTACTCGATGTTTACTTGGATTAGATTTCTATTATATAAGAATGAGTATAGATCCTTCTTTACATGGATTTAGAAAAGATAGGTTGTGAGATTTTGACCATCCATAGTAATCATGGGGGAGAGTTTAAAAATGAGAGATTTGGAGACTTCTGTGATGATAAGGGGATTAGTCACAACTTTTCAGCTCTTAGGACTCCTCAGTAGAATGGGGTAGCTGAAAGAAAGAATCGAACCTTAGTTGAAGCTGCTAGAGCCATGCTTGCAGAGTATTCACTTCTAAAGTACATTTGAGCTGAAGCGATAAACACAGCATGTTATGTGTTGAATAGGGTGAATGCTAGATCCAAACTTTATAAGATACCCTATGAGATCCTTAAGGGTAGGACACCCAACTTTTTCCACCTCCATGTCTTTGGCTACAAGTTTTTTATTCTTAATAATGGAAAATCACACTTAGAAAAATTTGACCCAAAATCTGATGAAAGAGTGTTCTTAGGATATTCAAGTATGGGGAAATGCTTTAGGGTGTTTAATAAGAGGACATTGGTGGTGGAGGAGACTAGTCATGTAGTATTTGATGAATCTGATCCTAAGAAGTCTAGAGTTGAGGAGAAAAAATAAGTTAGAGAGATTACCACTGGAGTTAAAAATTTGGAGAAGAGGGTAAATCCCCAAAATACTAAAGGAGTAGGTGATATTATCCGAGTAAAAAAAGCAAATCTGGAGGAAAGGGTTGAACCTACACACACATTGCCTAGAGATTGGAGATTTTCTTCAAGTCATCCTAAAGGACTATCATAGGAGACCCTTTTGAATGTGTTAAGATTAGGAATGGACTTAGGAAGGAAGTGAACCACTCTGCCTTTATCTTAATGACTGAACCCACTAACATCAATCAAGCCCTTTCTGATGAGTTTTGGATCTTAGCCATGCAAGAGAAATTAAACCAAATTATTAGGAATGATGTTTGGGAGCTTGTTGAAAGGAAAAAGGGATAAAGTATAGTTAGAACCAAATGGGTCTTTAAGAATAAAATGAATGATTCTGGTATGGTGGTTAGGAATAAGACAAGATTAGTGGCTAAGTGGTATAACCAAATAGAAGAGATTGATTTTGAAGAGACCTTTTCCCCTATAGCTAGATTAGAATCCATTAGAGTGCTACTAGCCTTTGCGTGCTATAAGAGATTTAAGATTTTCCAAATGGATGTTAAGAGTTTCTTTTTAAATTGGATAAAAAAATAGGATGTGTTTATAGAGAAACCTCTAGGTTTTGAGGGTTCTAAATTTTTAAATCATGTTTTTAAATTAGAAAATGCCTTAAATGGATTAAAGCGGGCACCCAAAGCTTGGTATGAGAGGCTTAGCACATTCTTAATAGAGAGGGAGTTTGTTAAGGGGAGCGTAGACATCACCCTTTTTTACAGGAAAGTAGGAGATGAATTACTCATTATTCAGATCTATGTCGATGATATACTTTTTGGATCTTTTGATAAAAGGCTATGTAATGATTTTTCTAAAACTATGAGTAAGGAATTTGATATGACTATAATGAGAGAGTTGTCCTACTTTTTTGAGTTTAGCATAAAATAATTGGATGATCTAACCTTTCTAAATCAATCAAAGTATATAAAGGACATCTTGAAGAAATATAAAATAGATAAGCTAAGCCAATTAATACTCTCATGACCTCCAATAATTTGTTAGATAAGACTCAAATGAAAAATCTATTGATCAAAAGAAGTACAGAGGAATGATTGGATCTTTATTTTACCCGATTGCTAGCTAACCTGATATAATATTTGGTTTTTGTCTCTGTGCTAGATTTCAAGCTGATCCTAAAGAATCCCACCTGGTTGTAGTTAAGAGAATTCTTAGATATCTCTTAGGGACCCAAAACCTAGGAATCTGGTATCCTAGGCACAGAACTTCTTTTGAGATTATTGTATATTCTGATTCTCATTTTATAGGGTGTAGAGTGGATAGAAATAGTACTTTTGGAACTTGCCAATTCATAGGACAGTCTTTAGTTTCCTAGTCTAATAGAAAACAAAAATCTATTATAGTTTCAACTACTGAAGCTGAGTACATTGCCTTAGGAAGTTATGTGACCCAAGTTCTTTGGTTGAAATAATAAATTCTGGATTTAGGATTATCTATAGGAATAATTTCAATCCTTTGTGACAACAATGATGCCATCTATATCTATAAGAATCTTATCCAACATTAAATGACCAAACATATTGACATAAGGCATCACTTTATTAGAGACTTTGTAACCAATGGAGACATTGAGCTACACCATATAACAATTGAGAATCAATTAGCTGACATCTTTATTAGATCATTGGCTTTTGATACTTTCAACACCTTAAGGACCAGATTGGGTGTGATTGACATAAATGCATAAACTTGTTATTTACTGATTTCTGAATCTTCTGTCGTATTATTTTTTTATTTTTAATTCACATTACTTATTATAATTATTTACAAGTTTTTGTTTCTCTTATTTATTTTATTTCTATTATTTTAGTTTTTCTTCTTTTATGATCACTACTAAAATGATGTTTTATACCATGTTTTTGTTTTTTGAAAATTTGTAGTCAATGTTTTGCATCTCTTAATATGTTAAAGGGAGAAAATACTATTGATTGTTTCTCTTCCTCTAACCTCTTTTAGTGGTGTAATTTTATTTTCTAAATAAAAATCAATCTCAAATTAACAACTACATATTACGATTGAGATCTTTTCTATCTTGCTATAGTAATCTATCTTATATTTATAATGTTCAAAGTCCTTATATTTCTTCAAGATTTCTCGTCATCATGTCATTGCATTTATTATATGATTTTGATTCTGCTTTGTGATTTGTTTTTCCTTATATTAGAGAGTGAGTTTTTCCTCTCTAATATCTGAAATATATACTCATAACTGAGAGTATTTAAGAGTTTTCAAAAGGGATCTAGCTTGCAAAAAAAATTGGCCAATGACGTCAAATTAAAAGATACACAATGATGCCAAATTGAGAAATATACACAAAGTGTATCAAAAAATCAAAAGATGTGCAAACTGTGCCATTTAATTGATAAGAGGCATAAAATTAGCTAACCAAAAGCAAGTTCTCTTCTCTTTCAAACTTTTAAAACTTAGAAGAATTCATGGGTCACTTTATATTTTCAAAGGCTTGATTTTAAACTTTACGATTATGACAAATTACTTTGATACATTATTATATAAGATATTTTTCTGAAACCAAGTCATAAATGAATCTCTATTTCTTATCCAATTAGTTTTTTTGAGTTATGTCTTTAGATTTCAAAAGATGATTTTTCCCTAAGAGAAGTCCAAGCTAGAGTTAATAGGATCGGATATTCTATCATTTTTGGATTTCGGTGATATTAACTCATTAGTCTTACAAGTCTTTAAAATCAATCACATGGAGATTGTCTCATATTCATTCTTTGATTTAAAAAAAACTTTGCTTTCGTTCTTTATTTTCTACTTTTTTTTCTTTACTAGTTTTTTTCCTCCATTTTTTGTGATGTCAAAAGGGGGAGTAGTGTTTGAAGTTGTTTTCATCTTTTATTATTTGTTTGTCATCATCAAAAAGGGGGAGATATTGTGTTTGAAGTTTTTTTGGTTTTTGATTGTTTGTTTATCATCATCAAAAAGAGGGAGATTATTGTGAATATGAATTTAGGGAATAGAATTTTGATGATAGCAAACACTTTTATTTCTCTACGACTATCTTGCCTACTAACTTTTTAGGTCCATAAGACCAAAACAACAATTTGAACCAGCTCAAGATTGGGTAGACTAAGTCTGAGTCAGTTTGTAATCTTTTACCTTTTTTTGAGTCAATTATAAAAAATGTTGTTCCTAATGCTAAATAACCTTGCATACACGCACTTGGGGAAATTTTTTTGACTATTTTAGAGTTTATTATTTTTGGTCGCATCATTTGGGATAATCCATAAATCAGTATGGACGATCAGTTAAAAATAAAAACCCTAATTAGGGCATCCTTGTTAAGGCAGCCATCATTAAGCGCATTGTCCTAGATAATATTCATATCAGCGGGACGATATGCTCAAATTAGAAAGAATCAACCACCAGATTTAGTTAGGTAGCATTTATTTTTAGATATCATCCAGGATATCATCCTGGATGATATAGTACAATTATGCCTAAATTAATTTGGTGATTAAGGAAGGAAATTAAGGTTGATTGAACGATCATATCATCCTAGATGATATGTTAAATAATACCTTAATTCTTCCTGAATGATGTTTAATCAGCCTGGTTCATTCATTCAGGGTGATTCTCTGGATGATATACACTAAATTAAACTAATAGATGATCTAGGATCGACATGGACAATCAAGTCATTTTTCAATCGTCTAGACATCCAATTAGTGTGATGGACTGGACGATATTTGTTATTTTATACTAATCGTCCTGGACAATCATGAGATCATCTTGGATGATAAAGAAATTTTTTATCATCCAGACATCCAACTAGGGCAATGTGCTGGACAATATTCGACTAATTAAACTAATCGTACAGGATGATATACTATTGTCTTAGATGATAAGAACAAATTTCCTTCTAATTGTCCCAAATCATCTTAGCTTATTGAGCTGAATTTGTACTAATCATACAGGATGATCTCCAGATCGTACTAGATAATAATGTCAGTTTGTTGCAATTAAGTGTTATTCCGAGACTCTTCTATATAAGATCTCTTGTTTCACCCAAGAGGGTATATTTTGTTGCTGTCAAGACTTGAGAGAGCTTAGAGGAGAGGGAGAGAAAGGGAGAGAGAGAGAGAGAAAGAGAGAGAGAGAGAGAGAAAGAGAGAGAGAGAGAGAGAGAGAGAGAGAGGATCTTATGAGGGGGTGTTTATGAGAGGTTTCATAAAGGTTGTTCTAAGCAAGGATCCAAGTTGTCTTCTTCGATCGTTATTCCTAATCCTTGGAGGTTTGAGAGAAATCTACTTCAGCAATCGATTAAGGTTCTCTACCTACTTTAGAAGGAAGCAAAAAGAGTCGAGTTCTCTACCTCATCAGTCTTTGTAGAAAGGAGGTTTGTAAAGGCTTCTTCGCCTTGCTGTGGGAGCAAAAGCAGAGTCACTGAGTTTAGTGCAATACTCGGAGGACGCCTCCGGGGAGTGGATGTAGGTCGAGTTGACTGAACCACTATAAATTTTTGTGTTCTTTATTACTACTTTTTTCTCATTTAATTTATGTACTTTGATTTTCTTTGTGGAGAACTTTGGTTTGAATTTGTGTTTTGATTGAAGGATGTTTTTTAAATACTAATTCAACCCCCCCCCCCCCCCCCCCCCCCCCCCCTCTCTTGATTAGCCTTGGGCTAGTTCATAAGGGCTTAACATCCATAACGAACTTTCAGTGTGTACTAACATTTCAGGAAAATCATACTTCAGATTATTCAAGACATTAAATTAAGATCAATTTAGAGTTTATTGTAATTGAAGTATGTATTTTTTATTTTATTGAGTCGGAGAGAGTATGATTATAATTAAGTAACTAAGCACACACACACCGGGGAAGAGTTTAAAATTCAAATTATTTAAACTGATCATACTGTATGATATCACTTAGTACGGGACAATCTGGTCAATTATTTTCCCCGATGAGCAGTCAATGAATAGAAATGAAAAATGTTTAAGTATGGATCGTACGGGACGATCCTAGTTCTTATATACTTTCACAAGTATGAACAGGTCGGGTTCTAGGTCACATAAAAATATTTTTTCTAAGTATGGATCGTACTGTACGAACCCAGTTCTTATATGCTTTCATAAGTACGAACATCTCGTGGTCCATTCTCGCTCAAAAATATTTTTTCTAAGTATGGATTGTACGGAATGAACCCAGTTCATACATGCTTTCACGACTACGAATGTCTCGAGTTCTAGGTTGCATAAAAATAAAAT
Source organism: Dendrobium catenatum (assembly GCF_001605985.2). NCBI lineage: Eukaryota > Viridiplantae > Streptophyta > Magnoliopsida > Asparagales > Orchidaceae > Dendrobium > Dendrobium catenatum. The sequence goes on along the minus strand of NW_021319154.1, from coordinate 1,223,624 downwards.
TTCTAAGTATGGATCATATTGTACGAACCCCAGCTCATACATGCTTTCATGAGTATGAATGTCTCGGGTTCCAAGTCCCATTTCATCCCGACGTTTTATACAAACGAATTTTAAAATTTTCTAACTATTCATCCAAGATGAACTTCATTTATATCGGATGATGATCAGGTATGAAATGATTTCATACTGATTCACAACAGTTTGTACATAATAGTATTTGAACTGTTTGTATGTATGAAATACAGTCATAATGTATGATCGTGTACGCTCCAAATTGAAAATTTAAAATTTTTGGATGGCTTTTTGTGTCTTTTGTATAAAAGGTCCATTAAAAATTGATGTAAAAAGTATTATCTTTGTGATTTTTTAAGGGCAATTGAAGGAGAGAGTGTGAGAGAATATTTGAGAGACATTTCTTGCTAGTGGAGTGTGAAGGGTTCATAAGGTTACTCAAAGGTAAGGATCTCTGTGTCATTTGTGTTTTTCACTTTTCCTCTTATCTTTCTAGATTGCTCGTGAGAAGATCTTTGAAGAAGATCTAGTTCTCTTCCGACACTTAGAGAGTATGAATAGTCAACGGATCTCTGCCGACACTTAGAGGGTGTGAAAGGATGACAGTTCTCTGCCGACACTTGGAGAGTGTGAACAGTCGACGGTTCTCTGCCAAGACTTAGAGAGTGTGAACAACTGAAGTTACTCTGCCTACACTTGAAAGGTGTGAAAGGATGAAGGTTCTCTGCCTATATTTGGAGGGTGTAAAAGGATGACGGTTCTCTACCGCATCGGGGATTGGTGGAAGAGAGTTTTTTAAAGGCTTCTCCGCCTTGTTGTGGGGGCAAAAGGAGAGTCACTTTGGCAATAGTACAATGCCTGAAGAGGTAGTCTTCTAGGAGTGGATGTAGGTCGTATTTGACCGAACCACTATAAATCTTTGTGTCGTTTAGATTTCTGCTGCTTACTTATTACAATTTTTATTTCGTGATTGAAAATTTTATTTTCAAATAACTTCAATTAACATGCTAAGAATCATCAACCTGTATTAAATTTTAAATCCAAGAGAATTTTTAAAATATCAATTCACCCCACCCTCTTGATTAGCCTTGGGACATTAGCTTAGGTTTAACAACCTATTCAAGATTCAACAAGTTACATAATAGCTTATAAAGAGATGACGCATTGCTGGTAAGTTAGTTACAAGGCATTATGCTTACAATTTCATCATAAATCTGAATAATGCGATGTGGGAATTGACTCTTCTAATAATCTTCATCAAAAGATCAAACTATTATGATTCCAACAATCATAACCTCTTTCATCTCTTCAAGATATGATGCTCAAATCATGATTTAACTAATCATTATCTATTTCACTAACTACAATACCAAAAATGTGTAGACTTCTCTTTGTAGCAAAAACATTCCACAAGAAACAATTATAAGCATTAGAAGAAAAATAAAAACAAGGAAGCTTTCTAGTGCAGGTCAAGCTCAAAGATAATTTTTTTGTTTTAAATAAACATTTACCTAAAATAAAGATCTTGTGTTTATATATTTAAAAATATTACTTTCCATGCTATTCCAATTGGTTGGGATAGGCTTAATAAATACTTTTATCTGCACATTTTTTCCAAATGTTGTACTCATTGCTAACAATATACAACATAAACCTTTTTACACAACCTCAGACCATGCAACTTCTTTTCTGCTTATTTCCTTTCATATTGTTACCCAACTCCAACCCCAACATTCACATTCAAAGCCTTTTAAATAAGTCATAACTCAAAGGAACAACTTTATCTTCACTAAAATAATATTCATTAAACATTTGTCCGTTGATTAACATTACTATTTGTGATTAAGCACTGTTGTTGTCCATACTAAAAACAAATTAATAAACAGAATTCTTTGAATAATCTAACAAAAATAGTAAGTTAACTTAACAAATTTTCAAATTTTGCAACAAATTGTGATCTACAATAAAGTTGTGAACTCCAATGGTATAGACTTCTTAAAAATCAAACTTTCATATCAGTAGGGAGTCCCATGAAATCTTTGCTATAATTCTAATCTTGTATATACTCAATGATGAAGTTATAAAACTCTATATCATCAAATAGCTCAAGCATTTGAGATATTTATTCCAATTCATATGTAATTGTGGAACATTTCTGTGATGCATTTGATGATGATATTGCAGAACTTATAGATTTAGCAGCTCTTATGAGCTCCTCAATATGCTTGATGAACATTTATCTTCCCCCTAGCTTGTTTGTAATAATTCTTATTTTTTTTTTTGTAATTGGTCGAGTATTATGTGATCTTTGTGAATCACCTATAATAGGATCGTCAAGACTGTCCATACGTAATGCATTTGCCTCATCATCTTGGTTTTATTCTTTAAAAGTAATTTCTTCTCCATCTATAAGTTTAGGAGGCAATACACCAGAGTTTGGAACCCATATGTCAACACCAGTAGAAACAACGTGACCAAACATAATTTCTAGATTTTTCTCAAGCTCAAGCATGATTCCATTAAACCGAAACTTCTTTGCTACAGGAAAAAACTACAATATAGGAAAACAAGCTGGTTCGTAAGTGCATAATGTTTTATGGAATCATGCAACTTAACACACACACACAAACACAGATACATACATATATATATATACTACTGTACCTGTATTTTTTCAAACCACCAGTCATTCAAAGCATCAATTATTTTCTTCAAATGGTTCTATCCTATTTCAGTTTCACCACGCATTAAAAATTTCCAAAGCTTCCACTTTTTTTACTTGGATATGATCATAGGTTCTATCTATGCGCTCATTAAAATCTTTGGTTAAGTTTTGCCACCTTTCCTTACTAAAGTGAGTAGTTAGTATGTTTCTTAATTCTATCTCCTTAATTCAGTCATTGCAGTAGATTAATGTAGTTTTCATCTCCCATGTTGTTGGAACACTTCCTTCTATCTGTTTTTCCATTTTTTTTTGTTAGGCGACCTACATATTAGTAAGTTAATAAAATGTGTTATAATATACTTACAATTATTAGTAAACATTATGTGCATGCATCTAGCCATGTATCCCGAAATTGTCACATATATGCTGCTTACAATACTTGAATTTAGATATTGTAAGAAAATATAATAATGAGATAAAAACATTTATGTGTGCAATATGAATTCAAAAAAAAAAATCAAGGCCAATAATCAAAGGTGTCTTCTCTTTGAGATATTTACAGTGTACCATCATAAATACTAGAATCACTTTAAAATGCATAAAATTTAGAAATAGTAATAACATAACACTATAATACATTTAGAGATAGTAATAGTATAACACACTAATCCCTACAAAACGACAACTGGAAAAAAAAACTCTTAGTAGAAGTTGGTCATGACATTATGCTCTAAATGAATGTTCCAAAATTTTATAAAAAGGGTTCTGTTAATTGTTTGCTATTTAATTTACAAAATGCCTTCAATAGTTCTGAAATTTAAAACACCTATGCAATACCAATGTTTTGAAAACCGGATCGAACTGGCCGGTTCAACCGTGAACCGGTCTAGTGGCCGGTCCAATCAAGCTTCAGAACCGGCTCTGCATCGAACCGAATCAAACCGGATTGCACCGACGGTTCAACCGTTGAACCGGTCCGGGTTGGAAAGAACCGGCCGGTTTATAAAAAAAAATTATTTTTGTTTTAATTAAAAATTTAAAAATATATTTTATTTTATTAATTTTTTAACTTTTTAAAATATTTTAATAAAATATGATGATTAATTTCACCATAATACATGCAAGTTATTTTAAATATATCACATAAATTATTTTGCAAAAGGAGTGTACTTCTCACTTTATATAGGGTTCAAGGAAACATCCTCAAACTTCCTATATGATGTGGGACTAAAAAACTTGCATGAGTAGTTTAGAATATGAATTTGGGCTTACATATGGTAGGTAAGGCTTCGGCTTGGAGGAGAGCAGAGGGACAGGTCGATGGGTAATAACACGGTTACATGTATCTACTCATTGTACCTGTTTAAAGAAAACATGTATTCTAGAAGCTTACAATAGATTTAGTTTAGGCTCTGCTTAGTCTATTTATAGATTGCTTTCTGTACTCATTGTATTGGGGATTGAATAAGATGATTTAGTTTCTCTGTCCTTGTTATCATGGTATCAGAGCGGGTTTCGCTTACCTGAAACCTTCTTTCTCCTTTTTTCTCCGATTATCTTCTCCGGTGATCATCCTCTGTCTCTCCGCTGATTCTTTCCTATGCCCGATCATGGACACTTCATCGTCTTCACAAACTGAAGAAAATCAAGAACCAATTCTTGATGACAATCTCACCATTCCCGCCTCACTCAAATTCGTTATCTCCAACATCAAAATTATTGTTCCGGTACAACTCTCATCGGAAAACTACCCTGTCTGGAGATCGCAGGTTACAAAACTTCTTACAGCAAATTGCTTTGCCTCTTTCCTCTCCCAGTCGGTCTCTCCTCCTGCTACTCACAAGATTCTTCAAGATGGCAGCAAAGAATCAAATCCAAAATATCACGAATGGGTTCTTGTGGATCAAAATCTGGCGGCTGCACTCAGTTCCACTGTTTCTCCGGCCATCCTATCTTATGTTATTCATCTGGCTTCTACATCAGCGATTTGGCAGACACTCGAAAAATGTCTCCAATCATCCAATAGATCATGCGTCATTCAGCTCAAAAATGAGCTGCATAACGTCCAAATGAAATCACAAAACATGACGCAGTATCTTCAGCAGATCAAAACCATAGTAGACAATATCAGCTCGGCCGGATCGGAAATTGATCAAGAAGATGTTCTTCTGTACACGATTAATGGATTGCCGCCATCCTATAATGCTCTCAAAACTACCATTCGGGCAATGCAAAACCCCATGGATCTTGACACGTTGTATTCATTACTGATAACTGAAGAGATAAATCTTCAATCTGAATCGGCACGACATAATCCTCTTGGCGACTCGTCCACCGCTCTCTACTCCAACAGGGACCGTGGCCGGCGAGGTCGTGCCAGATCTTCTACACAGCCAACCAGATCCAACGGTCAAAATATACCTCAATGTCATATTTGTAGCAAACGAGGACATCTTGCACACAACTGCTGGCACCGATTAAACATCTCGGTCAATCCTCCTGACCCGACAACTGAAAATAACTCAACCAGGGCAATGGTCGCAGCTCAAGACAACGACAATCCTGATTGGTATCTTGATTCGGGTGTATCCGCTCATCTTACAAACTCGGCAGACAATCTCTCGCAAGCTCAGTCCTACAACGGGTCCGACACCATTACCATAGGTGATGGCAGATCTCTATCCATTCCTCACTCTGGCAATGGCATTCTGCCAACACCGTATCGTAAGCTACAACTCAACAATTTATTTCATATTCCTAATCTATCACATAACCTTATTTCTATCTCTAACCTTACTAAAGATAACAATGTATCTGTCAATTTTAATCCATCTGGTTTTGCCATTAAGGATATGAAGACAAACAGAACACTGCTATCAGGTCCAAATCGCAAAGGACTCCACCCAATTCGCTCGGCCAACAAGAATAGCTTCGGCAATACGGTGTTAACAGCAAGATCTACTACAGCAAACCTCTGACATCAGAGATTAGTACATTCTCATTCAAGAATCGTTCAAGCTGTGTCTGTTTCTAATAAATGTCTTAACATTCCTAATATTGTTTCTTTTTTCTCTGCATGTACGACCTCCAAAAGTCATAGATTACCATTTTCAAAGAACGATCATCGTGCTTCTATACCGTTAGCCATTGTGCATACTGATGTTTGGGGTCCTGCCCCGATTTTTTTGCATCAAGGTTTTTTGTACTATGTAGTTTTCATCAACGACTTTTCTCGCTTTTCTTGGGTATTTCCTATGAAACACAAATCAGAAGTATTTGAAAATTTTCTAAAATTTAAAACATTTGTTGAAAAACAAACTCAATTTCAAATAAAATGTCTTCGATCTGATGGAGGTACGGAGTATTTAAACCATAATTTCAAAAATTTTCTTACTAACCATGGGATCGCCCATCAAACTTCTTGTCCTTACACACCTGAACAGAACGGACTCGCAGAACGGAAGCACAGACATCTCCTTGAAACAACTCGAACCTTAATTACCATGGCCATGCTGCCTCAATCTTTTTGGCCTGATGCGGTGCTTGCAGCTTCATTCATTATTAACAGGCTACCCACGGTTTCTACAAATTATAGGTCCCCTCTATCCTTATTATTCAATACTCAACCTGATTACAATTTTCTTAAGGTTTTTGGATGCGCTTGCTACCCGTGGATCCCTCCGAATCAGAGAAATAAGCTTCAGCCAAGAACATGTAGCTGTGTATTTATTGGCTTCTCGCACATATCAAAAGGATACAAGTGCCTTGATCTCAGCACATCCAAAGTCTTTATATCCAGACACGTGGTCTTTGATGAACTTACATTTCCGTTTAAACAAGTCACCAATACTCCACCTCAGTCTACTCCTCAACTCCTGCCATCTCTTCTTGTACCTCTAACCAAGACTATTCACAACAGATTCAAACCTCCCATCACTAAATCTGATATCAGACATACCAAGACCACGTCTCGGCAATCTGCTTCAAAAGAGCCTATTAACAACTATACCCATTCCACTCAGAATTTACCTTCTACTCATCAGCAGCTGATTGATACGCTTCCTGATAACATACAACCTTCTGCTCCCACGTCTACTCATCCTATGATTACCAGGCATAAGACCGGATAATTAAAACCGATCCAAAAACTCAATCTGCTTCACCAGCAAACTTCTTCCAAGCCTGATCAGATTTCGGAACCAAGCTCATTCACTGAAGCAGCTAAACATTCTCACTGGAGAAATGCAATGGCGGAAGAATTTTATGCTCTACAAAAACAGGGTACTTGGGAGCTCGTACCTATTCCTTCTCAAAGTCCGGTACTAGGCAGCCGCTGGACCTTTTGAATCAAGCACAAATCTGATGGTTCTATTGCTCGTTTCAAGGCCCATCTAGTTGCTCAAGGCAACAATCAGCAATACGGTTTAAATTACCTTGAAACCTTTAGTCCGGTTGCTAAATTTCAAACTATACGTATGTTATTTACAATTGCTATAACTAACATGTGGCCTGTGCATCAGCTAGATGTGACGAATGCTTTCCTTCATGGTACCATAGATGAAACCATCTACATGCGACAACCTATTGGTTTTGAGGACAACCATCATCCGGACTATGTTTGTAAACTCAAGAAAGCAATTTACGGTCTGAAACAAGCACCCCGTCAGTGGTTCCAAACCTTCTCCAACTTCCTTCAAACTCTAGGATTTTCTCCAGGAAAAGCTGATTCTTCACTCTTTATACTTAATAAAAACAACAGTTGTATATACTTGGTCATATATGTTGACGATATACTATTAACTGGGAATGATCAAATCTTACTTGATATGATCATCTCTCAGTTAAACAAACAATTTGATATGAAAATTCTTGGATTGGAAAATAGTTTTTTGGGTATTAAGATAACCAAAGAACGAGATTCTTATCTGTTATCCCAAACTCAGTATGCTACTTCCATACTTGAATCTGCTGCTATGACTAAGTGCAAACCATTGGCCAATCCGGCAACGTCAAAAGTGGCAGCAACAGATAAAACCCACAGTATTCCAACAGATCCGAAGGTGTACAGGCAGCTGACTAGGTCCTTACAGTACCTAACTATAACACGATCGGATATATCGTTTGTCGTTAATCAACTATGCCAGCACATGCACAATCCAGAATCGGACCATTTCGTTCTCCTTCACCGATTACTTTGTTACATTAAAAGCACTGTCTCATTTGGTTTATCTATTTTGCAGGGAAATATGGAGTTACGTTCCTACTCGGATGCGGATTGGGCTAGAGACAAGAATACTAGACGCTCTACCTCCGGCTACTGCTCGTACCTTGGAAACACTTTTATCTCTTGGAGTGTTAAAAAGCAACACACGGTTGTTCGTTCTTCTACAGAATTAGAGTACCGTTCTCTTGCTACTGCTCTCGTTGATATTCTATGGCTTCGAAGACTCTTAGCTGATTTCGGGATTCATAATCTACCGCCCACAAAGCTATATTGTGACAGTACATCAGCAATAGCTCTCGCCAACAATCCCGTTTTTCATGCAAGGACCAAACATATTGAAATAGACCACCACTTCATCCGGGATCATATTCAGACGAATTCGGTCCAAATTTTTCCCATCTCCACTAAAGACCAAATAGCGAACATTTTTACCAAATCTATATCCACTCCTAGATTTCAATACCTCCGCGACAAGCTGACAGTTCAACCTTGCCCATCAGCTTGAGGGGACATAATAACACGGTTACATGTATCTACTCATTGTACCTCTTTAAAGAAAACCTGTATTCTAGAAGCTTACAATAGGTTTAGTTTAGGCTCTGCTTAGTCTATTTATAGATTGCTTTCTGTACTCATTGTATTGGGGATTGAATAAGATGATTTAGTTTCTCTGTCCTTGTTATCAATGGGTCTAGTTGGAGATGGTGTAGGATACAAGCAATGGGTCGGTGGTCTTTAGTTGAAGGGTTAAGTCAAATGTAGGGTGTGGTGAAGTCGGCTATTAGGTGCGAAGGAATGTTAGTAGGTGAAGCAAGGGGGTCGGAGAGACTTGTGCCTGGGGTTTGATTGGATGCTACTAGTGTCATGGGTTAAGGCATTTTAACCGAGAGTGGAAGGTCGGGTGCTCTGCGACAGGGAAGAGGGTATTCGATTGAGAGGAGGAACAAGATTTTGTGAGCTGTATATGAAGGAAAGTCATAGGCAGAGGGAAGGTTTGTATGTGGGAAAAAAGATGGATAGAAGAAGAAAAAGAGCTTACCCGGTCAGGAAGAGGTGCCAGAATGTCCTGTCAAGGAATCTCCAACTTTTAACTGAGGCAATTTTTGTGTGCGTGAATGAGTGGGATGTGAAATATTTTTTATGCTCTAAGGCGTAGTGGCGAAGAAGAGGATACGTGATTTCGTGCGTATGTGGGAGGGTAAAATAGACAAAACAAAGGAGCAAATTGCAGACTTCTATGAAAAAGATGCTCACAATTCACTCTTTCACGTTTCCATATAAAACAACGGCATTCAGAACGTGTTTAAGAAAAGCAATTTTTTCAAACAAATATTTTTTTTTCTAAATGGACAAACTAACAAGCCCTAAATTGTTCATATATCAAAATTATGTATAGGTAAAATTTTCAATAATTTTTCAAAACAATCATTTATAACTTCATAACTTTTATGAGTACATTAAAAATAAATCTATTACATAATGATTATAATTTTTTTTTTTATAGTTTATTTACATATCTAGATTCCACTAGCGCATGAATAAACTATTTTAATTATTTTTACTTAAATATTATAAATAATTTTAAACTATAAAATAAGGTGATTATTGAAATTACAAATTCATATTGATAATATGACCATCAATTTGCATAACAAAATTTTTTGTAAGCTTCTATACAAATAACTGGCAGCATATTAACATAAATTCGAACAAACAATATGAAGAATAAAACTCATATAAATTTCATGTCTCCATTGATTTTGCAGGAATTCAAACATGTTGATCATCAAATTTGGTTAGAAAACTTGAAATATGACAATAACATATTACTATCGAAACAACCTTCATTCTTTTATATATATATATATATATATAACAAATTCATATTCTATTACACTTCTCAATAAGGGATGACTCCTATTGAAAATCTCTCGGTTACCCCAAATAGGTTGATTGTATGGTATGAAATATGGCATATGATATCTCATCTCTGCGTTCGACTTAAGAAATTACCTTTGAAGAAGATAATCAATATCAATTAAGTAAAAATTTTCTATTAACAAATATATTACTTTCCTAGTATACTTTAACATGAAATATATATTAATAGAATCATTTTTATTGTATTAAAAATATATTTGGTGGTAGTGCAAGAATATTGCATCTCGGATCTCTTAATGCACGTTGAAAAATACAAGTATCATGAGTTGAACCCTGCCATCCTGGCTTGACAAATGTGAAGTCAATATTGAAAGCATATACAACAATGAGTTTCTGAGTTGGTGAATAATGTCTCCCTATGCGAATAAATTTGAACTTCAACAAGGATGCATGCATCGATATGAGTTTTGTCAAATGACCCCAATACAATCCTTAAAATATGGCATGTGTCTCATATCATTAAAAGTATGTGTAGTAATATCACAAAATTGCTTATATTCTGGTACATTAATTTTCATGTCTAAATGAATAAATGATTGAATACCAATGGAGAAATATCTATTTATTGTTTCCATAGAGTATTGGAATCTTTGTGAGATTACTCTTATAGGCTTTTTGTATCCTAGAATTGACAAATTAATGGTGAGAACTTCTCTTCTATTCGTTTTATGTAATCCGCGTAACCGATGACCTGATTTAAGCAAGCAGATAAAGTAAGTTCTTAACTATTACTTATGACATTTTGAATATGATTATTAATTCTAACAGGATATTCATTTATCTCCACTATCCATTAGTCATACGTGATCTCATGTTCTTGTGTAGTACACAGTAATCATGATATAAATAAGTTGAAGCTAGTAATACATTTATGAAATTAAATATACACAGGCAAAGTTTCTTCATCGCATTCATCAGGTGATAGTTTCAATGTCCTCTGACGTTGCGTGTCTGTTTAAATAGTAACTTAACACATAGCTTTTACTCAAAATACATTCTACTGTAGAAAATAGCACAAAAAATCCTTATCGCAACTTGTAAACAAATGAACTTTAAGCAAAAAATGAAAATCATTTTCAATCACGAACAAATAAAGTAGTTTAATCCTTCAAGTAGTATTGTGTTCTGTTTCAATTGATTACAAACATTAGAACACCCATCAATGGTCAAATCACTTGAACAATATTATCCTTGAAATACCAATATAAGTTAATGAAGTTTGTATAACATATCTTAACAGATTCCAGAGTTTAGCAAAACAACATATGACTGCAGTTATAAAAAACGATTCTGCATATCAACTTCACAGCAAGACTTTGTTAATTGTAAAAGCGGATGACAGTTCTTAAAACACATTCATAATGAGAAAATAACTTGGTGTATAGGCAATAGTTTTAGTTCGTATGAAGAAGCCTGCGAATCATTTTCAAACTACCCTTAGAAGTGAGCAAGAAGTAAATTATATTAAAGAAAGAAATATCTTTTATAACAATACTGTATACAGTTATAAGGTAGAGAACTACCAAAATTATGTTGAACGAAGAAAACGAAGATTTATGAATATGGGTGGCAGGATGTTGAATATGAAGCACCCCAAACTGCATAAAGTTCTGCTCGGCATTCTGATAGTAGTCATAATATTCCCAAGTTATCTTCAACAATTCAAGTAAACTGAAGATACGAAGTAGCAGTTCAAATGCAGCATTATGGGGACAGGCAAAAGATTTACAAATCCAAATCAACCCTCGAAGAAGCTACATATAGAACAAAACCAGTTTCTGTTTACGGTGTTTGAATAACTTTTGGATTATGAAAAAATTCCACCAAAATTGGCTTAGATAAATTAACAATGACTGGGCAAATATCTGTACTGATAATGTTTTAGAAAGTACAGTTGTCATGTAAATTATCTTTTGTTTTTTATTTATTTTATTTTCCTCTGTAGAGGTGTTTATTAAGCTATATCTTGAACGAATTTAAAAAAAATGTGCAGCAAAAAGTGCTGTCTCAATCTACGTTAGTAGTGATCCTTTGTGTTGCTGAAATAACTACCTTTTAAAATATATAAACGCTATAGAACGATTTGAACTGTCAAAGCAGCAGAAATTGACTACATGAATAAATTTTCAAGAAGATTGTCTCTAATCATATGATCAGATATGGACCTAAAATTTAATTATTTTTTTAACAGCCATTTTAATATTAAACAGAAAGATGACTAGATTTAGGTTTAGAGTTCAAAAAGAAATGTATGAATTAAACAGTTACATGAACATACAAAATCTGCTTGAATTTTGAAGTACAATAAGTGTTCTACTAATGGATTTCCAACTCAACAATACCAAAAAAAGCTAGTCATGCAAAGACTACGTCATTTATGTGTTTTATCAAACTTGATGGATCTGTAGAAGTACTACTCAGACAAAGATAAACTCTCAAAGCAAATGCACTTCAACATATTTGCTAATAGCTATAATCCGTATTCCATCAAATGAAACAAATTTTCACTTAATGACATGAAATCTTCACAAAAAGGAGAGTAATCACAAGTGAATTATAAACTGAAAAAGAAATAAAGAAAATATATTTCAACTATTGATGTCAACTTGTCCATACGGTAGTAATTGTTGAAAGATAAGAACAGACTGTCGTATATAATAATTAATGGTTCTTTGAAATCTTTTTCTAAGCCACCAAAATTTTTTATCATTGGGATCTTCCATTGAAGTCTCCCTATTATTTTTATCTTGCATAAAATCTTCCGTGAAGTTGCAGGACTCTATATCATTGAATATCTCTGGGATGTGAGAAATTTTCTTCAATGCATCAAGAATTGTAACAATTTTTCATAGGGCATTCGCTATAGTTATTTCAGAACTTATAGATTGTGCAATGTTTACAATCTATTACAAAGAACCATTAATTACATTACTGCTACCTTGTACTAGCTCTTTTACCTTTATAAATAAATGGTTGAGTAGTATGCGACATTTGTGACTCCCTTATGCTAAAACCTTCAAGCCCATTATGATGTAATGTAATTGGCGCATCATTCTGAATTTCGTTCTTATCAGATAAGATTTATTGTACATCTCTTAAATCAATTAAGAGGAAAGACACCCAAGTTAGGAACCCAAATATCATCACCTGTAGCGACAATACGACTAAAACATAATAATAAGTTTCTTTTCCATCTTAGGTATTATTCCATTATATTGAATCTTTTTAGCTGCTGGCATAACCTATATTACGTAGAAAAGGATATTATTAACTCCATTATATCTCATAAACTCACGTAATGCAAATTAAATATTAGTTGCTATACATGTAATTTCTTGTTCTACCAATCTTTCGAAGTATCTTTTATTTTCCTTAATGGATTCCATCATATTCGAGTCTCTCCACGCATTAACTCTTTCCATAACATCCAATCATTTCTAAGTTGGTTTCATTTATTTTTAAGTTATGCATGATCATACGTGATACAAAATTTAAAATTTTTTGGTTGGTTTCTCCAACCTTACTGAAGTGAGTTGTAGGTTTGTTTTCGAACTTTATATGCTTGATGCACATATCACAATCGATTAAAGCTATTTTCTTTTCTCATATTATTTGTGCACTAATTTCTTCTTATTTTCCTATCTATTTATTACATGACCAAAGGATTAACAAATTATTAAAGTACATATAAAAATATGCTTGCAACCCAACAATCATATTGTTGCGTCCTGGAATATTCACGGAAATAGAGAAATATATAGTTTAATAATGTCTTAGCATTGTATGAAAATCCAAAACATAAGAAGATGAAAAAGATAGTGTTGCGTTCAAAAGAGACACTAGAATTATTATGTTAAAACCCCTAAAAAGGGAGAAAAATCGTGGGGCCTGGCCCAGTTTGAATGAATCCACTAGTATTTACAGTCAATTACAAATGAGGCCTTTTCTTGGGAGGACTTGACTTGATGTCACAAATGTATATCATATAGAGCGCATTATATGGTGAGATTTACAATAATCAACCTTAACATGTTTATTTAGTCAGCAGGACCATAGTCGATAAGATAGAGATCATAATGATCGTAGTAGGTGACATAGATCGGAAGGATCGTAGCCAACAAGAGACAGGGGTCAAAAAGAATGTTCTCTAAAAAGGGAGGTTAGAAGGACCATAGTAGGAAAAATTTTGGGGGCAGAAAGATTGTTTTCTAGCAATGGAGCTCAAAAGGACTGTAGTAGGCAACAAAGGTTGGAAGGACCATAGTTGGCATAAGACAAGGGTCAAGAAGACCGTATTAGTAGGGTGGCACTCTAGTAGAACTCGGGGCATTAGGATGTGGCCGGACAGAAGTCTAGGCCTCAAGTAATGGTCCGACAGAGGTCTGGGCCTCAAGTGATGGTCAGGCAGAAGTTCGGGCTTCAGGTGGTGGTCCGGTAGAGGTCTGGCCTCAGGTAGTGGTCCGACAAATCTTCGGACATCAGGTGGTGTTCCAGTAGAAGTTCGATCCTCAGGTAATGGTTTGGAAGAAGTTTGGGAGTCAGGTGGTTGCTCGGTAGAACTTTAGACTTCAGGTGGTGGTCTGGCAGAAGTCCAGGCATCATGTTATTGTCCGGTAAAACTCCGAGCGTCAGGTTGTGGTCCGGTAGAAGTTTGGGCCTTAGGTGGTGGGCCAGTAGAAGTCTAGGTCTCAAGTGGTGGTCCGATAAAAGTTCAGGCATTTGGTGGGGGTCCTGTAGAACTCCGGGCTTCAGGTGATGGTCTAACAGAAGTCTGGGCCTCAGGTGGCGGTTTGGCAGAAGTTCAGGTCTCAGGTGGTGATTCGATAGAGGTTCACTCCTCGGGTGGTAGTCTTGAAGAACTCTAGGCATTAGGTGGTGGTCTGGAAGAAGCCTGGGCCTCAGGTGGTGGTCCAATAGAAGTTCGAACATCAGGTGGTGGTTTGACAGACGTCTGGGCCTTAGGTAGTGGTTCAATAGAAATTTGGGCCACAAGTGATTGTTCGGCAGAAATCCAAGCCTTAGGTGGTGGTCCGGCAGAAGTCTTGGTCTCAGGTGATGGTTTAGCAAAGGTTCGAGCATCAGGTGATGTTCCGATTGAACTCAGGGCCTCAAGTGGTGGTCCGGTGGAGCTCAGGGCCTCAAGTGGCTCGGAAAAACTCTAGGCGGTGGTCGAGGAGGAGCGAAGAGGAAAGAGCTATCTCTGATCTCTCACTTGCTGTCTTGCTTGGAGCCCCCCCTTTCAAGAGGGAGGAGGGGTCTATTTATAGATTTCTTAGAGTGGTATGACACAAAAATAGGAGGATGATCAAGGGTAAATGGGGAGTTGTTTGGATGGATGGCGGATGTGCAATCCATTGATCATGGATCATTTGTCAGACATTTCAAGATCTTAATGATGTCAATGTTCTGCAATATTGGACTCATTGGATTCATCGTCGAGCCGCTCGATTTGAATATAAGAATGTCATGTTTGGAAATCATATGGTAATCCAAATTGTGGTTTCAACATCCCAACATCTCTTCAAGTACTCCGTTTTGACCAATTTAGGCTCGAATTGAGTTTAATTTAGTGTCGTTGGGTTTGTATTTCTAAGATGTTCCGTTTGACTATATGTTTGCTAAAATTAGAGTTTGGATGGTCCTAATTTTAATTTCAAAAGTTTCCAACTTGATCTTTCCTTGAGATTCATGCCCGATCAAGATAATTTTTTGAAGACGTATCAGCTACACCCCTATTTTCAAACATTGATGCTCCAAAAGTTCGAAAATATACATTATAGATCCTAAAAAAAATTTTTTGTGATTCATAATTAGGAAATACTTTAATCTTTGGCGTAGAGGTTCTGAATGGCTTTAAAAGTGCCAAAATTGAGACCAAAATGTTGAAAATAGCCTTGGGGACCCAAAAAACATCTGATTTGACCTTTCTAAAGGGCCAAAATAGAGCCCAAACTAGGATAGATTACCCGTTGCTGGCTGCCGCCGCTACATCCGGCTAACCGGCCTGCCCGGGCACTGCTGCTGTCTGGCCGCACCTCTGCAAGCCTGCCTGCATGCCTGCGCCCTACTGCCTAATGTCCGTGCGTCACTGTCTGATGGCCATGCGCACTACGTGGCCACCTGCACTGCCTAGCATTATGTCTGCAGTTAGCTGATGTTTGCCTAACCGCTGGTTGTTTACTAACCGCCAGTTCTTTTTTTTTTTTTTTTTTAATTTCTTGCCTTCTCCCTCCTTGTTATAAATACCCCCCTAGGTGTATGAAAAAACATGCTCTTCTCTTCGTCCTCATTTCTTTCATTTGAGACCTTCTCTCGGGCCTTACACAGGTAGCATCTCCTATTCAGGCCCAGGGCCCCTCTCTGTAAGAAGGAGATTCCTCCCCATTCCTCTTCTCTCTGCATATTGATGCATTCCCCTAGTCCTACTCAGGTGGCATCCCCTGTCCAGGTCTAGCGACCCTCACTGAGTAGGAGTTTCCTCCTTCTGTCCCTCATGATGAGGCATTCCCCTACTTATGTTCAGGTCGTATCCCCTGTCCAAGTCTAGGGCCCCTCATTGAGTAGGAGTTTATGCCTCCATCAAAAAATTTTACAGAGGTCCGATGTTAGTCTGTGGAAGTCTGGCAACAGACGAAAATTCGAAGTCAGGAAGAAATCCGATGACGGGTGGAAATTTGGCATCGAGTAGAAGCCCGATAAAATTCCAGCGACGGGCAGAAGTCCGACATTGGATATAAATTCACCGTCAGGTAGAAGTACGATGTTGGGTAGAATTCTGATGAAGGTCTGTCAACAAGCAGGAGTCCGACGAAAGTCCGTCGACAGGCAGAAGTCTGACATTGGGTGGAATTTTGGCGTTAGATAAAACTCAAATGAAAGTCTTATGATGGGTAGAAGTTCAGTGTTGGGTCGGAGTCCGACAAAAGTCCAATGATATACATAATTTTCATGTCTAGTAGAAGTTTGACGATAGGTAGCTAGAAGTTTGATGTCGAGTTGGAGTCTGACAGAAGTCCAATAATGGGTGGAAATTTAGCAAATGGTAGAAGCTCTTTGAAAGTCTAGCGATGGGCTGAAGTTTGACGATGGGTAAAAATTTTGAGTCGGGTAGGAGTCCAATGAATGTCGGACGACATTCTAGCGACGTTAACTTATATGAAAGAGGTTTAGAGGATCCACCAAGGATGTATGACCTATCCGAGATTACATGTCATAACTTTTGCTCGATGACATTAACTTATATGGAGAAGAATGATGTACTATTGTTGATTGAATATGTCGCCGCGAGGAAACTCCACAAATAGGAAGCTAGAATATCTAAGAGCTGATGTTGGCTGATTGTAGAGATTTCTTAGTACAACTACGAGCATAATTGAAGTCTTCCTCACGGATCAGGATGCTAGGTGTGAATATTTCTCTTGCACATGGATGAGGATGGAAGTTGTAATAACTACTGCTACAGAAAAAAAACAACCTAACCAAATTATGGTATGAGTTCCATGTAGGCATTTGTATAAGTTAAATGCTTGTGAGATTTCAAGTTATTAAGTGTTTCCTTAAGTCTATAGAATCCGAGATTATGTAATACAAAAAGTAGAAAATTTAATTGCAGAAAGTTCCTTAGGATCGCAATCGTGATGTTGCACTGCCCTCTCTATTAGAGGAAGTTTGATTGAGGGAGCACAATGACACCGTGAGTGGTGACACTGTGTTGCTTCCCTCACTATATTTGGGTGATACTTTGGGAAGCGTGATAACAACATCGTGCTTTTTGAGCTCTTTGTCTAGGGGCATCTTAAATATTCGATGGAGCGCTCTAATGCCAGGAAGAGGAGCATCATAATTGTTGGATAATAAGAGGCTATAAGAAGAGGAAGAATTTTAGAAGATAAGAGGAACACTTATAAAACTCACTTTTATTTCTCTTGAACTCTTGATTCTACTTCTTACATGAACACAAAGACTCTACACCTATTTATACTAGTGACTACCCCCTTAGGATTGTGCCAACACATTTCAATCCAAGGGCTAATATTGACTTTCTAGAATATTCTCCTATCTTCTTTTACAAAAGTCATTAATTGCATATTCTAAAATACTCTAAACAACTCTTTTTAGAATATATCTCTAGAATCCTCTAAAACATTCATCATAAAGTAGGATTCTAGAGTTTTCTGAAGACTTTTCTAGACTATGGTCTCAGTTAGAAATCCCACACAATTAAAGGCCCAATTAATCAAGTTTAATTTTCAACACCCCCTCTTAAACTTGATTTGTTATCCCGAGCAATCTTCTTATCCTTGTAAAATCTTCATGCTTGAGTGGCTTGGTGAATATATCAGCTACTTGATCATAAGTCTTCACATACTCTATTTGCACATCCTTTCTTGAGATGCAGTCTCTGATGAAGTGATAGCGTGTGTCGATATGTTTACTTCGATTATGAAAAACAGGATTCTTGGCCAAGGCAATAGCTGACTTGTTATCGACACAAATCTTTGTTGGCTCTTCTTGTGGCAGTCTTAGCTCCTTCAATAAATTTCGAAGCCAAATTGCATGACAAACACATGAAGTTGCAGCAATATACTAAGCTTCACAAGTAGAAAGGGACACGATTGGTTGCTTCTTTGACATCCAAGTGAAAATAGTGTCTCCAATGTAGAACACGAAACCCGTAGTGCTTTTTCGCTCATCTAAGTCTCCGGCCCAGTCGCTATCACTATATCCGACAAGCTTGAAATCATTTGATGATGAATAGAATAGGCCAAAGTCAATCGTACCTTTGATATATCGAAGAATCCTCTTCGCAGCCTTTAAGTGAGTAGTTGTTGGTACCTCCATATAACGACTAACTATTCCAACAGCATAAAGGATGTCCGGCCTAGTGCAAGTCAAGTAGCGCAAGCTACCCACCAAGCTCTTGAAAAATGTTGGATTAACAATTTCAGGATTAACAATTTCATTATTCTCCTTTTTTGATAACTTGCCTCCGCATTCCATCGGAGTGCTTATGGGCTTGTAATCATTCATATTGAATTTCTTGAGTATTTCTTTTCCATAGCTTTCTTGAGAGATAAAGATACCTTCATCCTTTTGCTTAACTTCAATACCGAGGTAGTATGCCATTTTTTCAATATCCGTCATCTCGAACTCTTTAGCCATTACTTTCTTGAATTCTTTAAACATACTTGGATTACTTCCAGTGAAGATCAAATCATCCACATATAAGCACACTATCAAAATATCCCCATCCTTGACTTTGATGTAGAGGGCATGCTCGTAAGGACATTTACTGAAGTCGTTCTCAAGGAAATACTTGTCGATGCGGTTGTTCCATGCCCTATGAGCTTGTTTTAACCCATAGAGAGCCTTCTTTAGCTTCAAAACCTTGTCTTCTTTCCCTTTGAATTTATAGCCCGGTGGTTGTTGAATGTAGACTTCCTCTTCAAGGACTCCATTTAAAAAGGCGGACTTAACATCCATTTGATGTATTTTCCATCTATTTTTAGCCGCCAAAGAAATGATTTGTCTTATAGTTTCAAGTCGAGCAACAGGAGCAAATACCTCATCATAGTCGATGCCAGGTATTTGGCTGTAACCTTTTGCCACTAATCTTGCTTTATATTTCTCGACTTCTCCTTTGACATTCTTCTTTTCTTTGTATACCCACTTTACACCAATCGCCTTGTGTCCTATTGGAAGTGTAGCTATCTCCCATGTATTGTTCTTCTCGATTGCCTTGATTTCTTCATCCATTGCATCCTTCCAATTCTTAATTTGCATGGCTTCTTGAAAATTTACAGGTTCACAATCCGTAAAGAGGCAAAAGAGAGTGAGATTGTCTTGATTCTCAGTCACCTCATAGATTTCCTGTAAGCTTCTAAAATGTGGTGCTTTTTTGTTTGAGCCTTCACTTGAAGATGATGGGTCCTCTTGAGTACTTGCAATTGGTGTGGTTGGTGGTGTTATGGGCTCATCTCTTTCTTGATTTATCCTTGGCTGCTCAACTTCTTCATCCTTAAAGAAGTTGTAGTGATCTTCATGGGGGTCCCAAAGCCATTCTCCTTCTTCATTGAAGATGCATCACGACTGATGATTGTCTTCATAGTGTTTGGACTGTATAACTTATAGCCTTTTGAGTTGGAGTCATAACCGATGAAAATATACTTCTCACTCTTATCATCTAGCTTACTTCGTTGCTCATCAGGTACGTGCACACGTGCTATGCTTCCAAACACTCTTAGATGAGAGATACCGAGCTTCCTTCCACTCCATGCTTCCTGTGGTGTCATTCCCCACACACTTCTTGTTGGAGATCGATTGGATAAGTAAACCGCGTATGCAACAGCTTCAGCCCAAAATTCCTTAGGTAGTCTCTTACTCTTGAGCATACTTCGAGCTATATCAAGGATAGTTTAATTCTTTCTCTCTGCTACACCATTTTGTTGAGGAGATCTTGGGACGATCAACGGTCGACGTATTCCATTAGCTTCACAAAATTCTTGAAATTCCTTTGAAGTAAACTCTCCTCCTCGATCAGATAGCATAGCTTTGATCTCGAGGCCGCTTTCTTTCTCCACCAAGGCTTTAAATTTTTTGAATACTTCAAATACCTCTGATTTTTTCTTTAAAAAATATACCCATGATTTTCTTGAAAAATCATCTATGAAGAGAAGGAAATAATTACTCTTACTGAGAGAGCTTGGCTTAATTGGACCGCATACATCTGTATGTATGAGTTCAAGTGGCTTTTGTGCTCTTGAATTTGACTCCTTTGGAAAGCTCTTCCTGAATTGCTTCCCAAGCAAGCAGCCTTCACATAGCTGATCTTGGTGTTTGATGCAGGGCAGACCTCTTACCATTTTCTTCTTTGATAATAGCTCCAATCCTCCAAAATTAAGATTCCCAAATCGAAGATGCCAAAGCCAAGATGGGTCTTTGTAGCAAGCTTTGAGACACTTGGCAATATCATTTTGAATGTTGAGCAAGAACATTCTGTTTCTTTACATCGGTATATTTGCAATTAGGTTGCTCATATTGTCTCCTATAGAAAGGTTTTTATCTTTCAAATGAATATCATAACCTTTCTCTAAGAGTTGACCCAAACTCAAGATATTACTCTTCATGTTTGGCACATAAAAGACGTTGGAAATGAATTGGTTCTTTCCATTCTTTAATCGGATAAGAATATTACCTTTGCCCTTCACAGCAACCTTGGATTCATCTCCAAAGGATACATTTGCCGTTCACTGACTCGTCAAGTCCACGAACATGCCTTTTTTCCACACATATGGTTGCTTGCACCGGTGTCTAGATACCATGTGTTATCTCCACCTTTTTCATTCTCCTTATATGCCAATAGCAAAGTGCCATCTTGTTGACTTCTCTCTTCCACATAATTAGCCTTCTCTTCAACTTTATTGTTATTAGGAGTTCTACATTCTGCAGCATAATGACCAAATTTTTGACAGTTGTAGCACATCACTTGAGATTTATCATACCTTGGTCTTGGCTTTCCTCTTCCACGACCTCTTGTCGAACTTCCTCCTTGTCCAAAATTTGTATTATCATTCTTGCCATTATTAGAGCTCCAACCTCGTCTGCGCCCATGACCACGACTTTGTCCACGACCACGACCTCTTCCTTGTTGGTTTCTACCATACTCGAGGCCCTCTTCTTTAGCTGAATTAATTTGTGTCTTAAGGAGTTGTTCCGTGATAACTTGCTTCTTCTTTTTCTTTTCTTCATAGGCTTGTAAGGATCCCAAGAGTTGCTCGATTGTCATAGCCTCTAAGTCTTTAGTTTCTTCAATAATGACGACAATATGATCGAACATTGAATCTAGAGAACGAAGGATTTTCTCCATAATCCTTACATCTTCTAGCTTCTCACCATTTCTTTTTAATTGATTAGAAACGGCTAAGACTATAGTAAAGTAGTCGGAAACAACTTCCACTTCTTTCATATGTAAGGCTTCGAACTCACCTCTTAATGTTTTGAGACACACCTTCTTGACTTGCTCCGCTCCTTTGTAAGAGGTCTGAAGTTTCTCCCATGCTTCTTTGGCAGACTTCACATCGGAAAGCTTCTCAAAAGAGTCATCATCTAATCCTTGAAAGATTAGATAGAGAGCCTTCTTGTCTCTCTTCCTTGAATCTCTTAGACTATCCTTTTGAGCTTGGGATAAACTTGACTCATCTTGTGGCTCCTTGTAGCCTTTCTCTATCATCTCCCATACATCTTGCGCTCCAAGAAGGGCCTTCATTTTGATGCTCCAATTGTCATAGTTGCTATTGTTGAGCGTTGGGACTTGGAAAGGGATCATACCATTGCTCGCCATCTCCTTAGGAAGAAACTTTGGCTCTGATACCACTTTGTTGGATAATAGGAGGCTATAAGAAGAGGAAGAATTTTAGAAGAGAAGAGGAACACTTATAAAACTCACTTTTATTTCTCTTGAACTCTTGATTCTACTTCTTACATAAACACAAAGACTCTACACCTATTTATACTAGTGACTACCCCCTTAGGATTGTGCCAACACATTTCAATCCAAGGGCTAATATTGACTTTCTAGAATATTCTCCTATCTTCTTTTACAAAAGTCATTAATTGCATATTCTAGAATACTCTAAACAACTCTTTTTAGAATATATCTCTAGAATCCTCTAAAACATTCATCATAAAGTAGGATTCTAGAGTTTTCTAAAGACTTTTCTAGACTATGGGCTCAATTAGAAAGCCCACACAATTAAAGGCCCAATTAATCAAGTTTAATTTTCAACAATAACACCATCAGAAATGTGATTTTTATATATAAAATATTTAAAATCATTTTATAATGTTCCCTCACCTCACTCTCCACTGGAGAAGGGGAAGAGAAAGAAGAGGAGAAGAGGAGAAGAGGAGAAGAAAAAATAGAGGATTTAGGAGGTTGTGAAACCAGATTCGTCTCTCAGTTCAGTTAAGGAATTGTCGAGCATGAGGTGGGGTCCCAATACACTATTTTGTTTTTTCAATTTCAAAACTCGCACCACTAAAAATAAATAAAATGTGATTTTCTTAAGTTTAACAAACTTTTCACAATGTAATCTCTGGTGTATTGTAGAATACTCTATTTTAAGTATTTTGATTATAAGAAAGTGAAATTTTATTAGTTGGTTTGATTGAACAAGATATTAAATACTTATTGATATATGTGACATTTTTTACATTGGTTATAGTTCATTAAATGGTTTGAAACAAATTTATAAATATCCCTATGAATGGTAAAATGATGAAAATTAAGTGTGCATGTAAATTCCCTATATATTATCTTCTGAAGCATCGTAATATGATAATTCATGCAAGTTCATGTTCATATTAAATTTTGTAATTATATGATAAATATATAAATTTTGCAAAAGTTTTGATGAAGGAGATATTAAAATACACTATAAGTAATGTTAGAAGGGCCATCTTTATTCTGTTATTTTTCTATTTTTGTTCTATCATCTATCTTTTATAGGCGTGAGATAATCAAGGGAAGTATAAGTGGAAGTGGAGTTATAAGAAAAATCAGACATGAGTTTACTTGATTTGCCTTGTGAAGGAAGATTGACTAAGGGAAGTATAAAAGAAAGCAGAGTTATAATCAGGTATCGGGACATACAAATCATTTTATATAAGTTGCATTCCAAGTTTATCAAGTGATATATGTTGATACTCATGTTCAAGTTAAGTTATGGTTTAAGAAATATTTCTAATGTTAACAAGTTCAAATAATGTTCAGATTATGCTTAAGTTCATGTTTCTGATATATATTCATTTTTATGTAATATCATCCTTCTAATACAGTTAAATATTTAAGTATAAGTAACTCAATTTTGATGCTTTACGAATAGGTAAAGTTATTCTTTGCCATCTTTGTAAATATTATCTAACAAATTTATGAAATTTTTTTAATTATATAAATACAAATGTGGATTTTGATTTCTGTGATAGGAACAAGGATAGTATGCCAAGCAATTAGTTGCTTATTATGTGAATTAATTTCATTTTGGGCAAGGGGAAATCAAAACTAGAGTAGATTAGAGGTTGAGGTCTTACTGGATAGAAGTTCAACTTAAAGCTATTCTATTTTTGCTAATCTATTCATTTGTATTTTGATTAGAAAATATATTTGATTATTGTATATGATTATTTTTTATGATTTTGGACGATATCTGAAATGGAATGAATTGTGAACTATGGTTGTATCTAGAGCCTTAGAACATGATTAGTAGATAAGTAAATACGAACTATGGTTGTATAAGAATATTTTCTTAATTGTCCTCTTATGTTATTTTTCATATATGTAGTAGGAAGAAACGTTGTTGATTATGGACCCCTAAGACTTGAAAGAACCTGATGGATAGAGTTCTAGCTGAGCTGCAACCGTATGAAGTACTATGAGGCAATGACTTTCGACTCCATAGTGCAGTTCACTAGCTTGGTGGCCCAAATTATGAGAGAATCCTATAGTTGGCTTACTGTGATATGAGGAGGAAAAATGGATAAGCACCTACAATTATTCTTGAGATTGAAGCCCCTTCATTTTTAGTGCGCTGTATAACCTCAAGCAGCTGAAGAATGGATGATGATGCTAGAGAAGTTGTTTGATAGTATGCAGTGTCTTGAGGGTTGGAATGTCCCAGTAGTTGTATTTATGTTAGATGAAGAATCCGAACACTGATAGTTATGCAAGTAGAGTGAGTAATTTTAAGGTAAACCAAATATTGAGATTTCATGGGAGGTGTTTATAAAGACATTTAGGAATTAGTTTGTTTCACAATCAGCTAAGAAACATATATAAGTCATTTTTGAGATTGGCTCAGGGGTGCAAGATTGTGATTCATATGAACTAGAGTTTACTATTATGATAATTTCCTCAATTAGTCAGTGCTCTAAAGGAGAAATGTTTCATGTTTTTGAAACGACTATTGGATAGTTTTAGGCACCTACTAGTTCTCTTTCATATCCAAGATTTTTCTAAACTAGTAGAGGGAACAAGGTTGCTGTAGCATGACTTGGTGTTCAATCACCAGAGTTGGGATGCCAACAAAAAGAGGATTGGAAGAGAGCCATCCAAGTGTGGTACTAGTGTGAAAAAGACCAGATTTGGAGGAGGTGATTTTAAGAGGGGGAGAAACTTGTGGTGTAAGTGAGTCCAGCCGGCTTATAAGCTGACCCGAGCCCGACTAATTATCAAGCTCATGAGTGGAGTTTATCAAGCCATGTGTTTGAGCTCGAGTATATACTTGAGCTCATATATTAAACAATATCGAGCTCAAGCTTAGACTGACTTAGCTCAAAAGCTTGTTGAGCCGCTTGATTAACTTAAACTATTTTTAAAAAATTAATTTAACTTACCATTATATAATATATTTTAAAATTTTTGAAATTCATTTCTATTAAAAAAAAATTTAAAAAAAATTGAAAATTTTAATTAAAATTAAGAATTCAAAATCAACAATCTAGTCGAGTATGAATGTTTCAAATGAGCACGAGCAATTAAGCCGGTCCCGAGCCTATAAATTTTTTAACGAGTCAAGCTCAAGCTTATAAATTTTTAATGAATCGAGCTCAAGCCTAAAAATGTTTTAACGAGTCAAGCTCAAGTTTAGTAAAGAGCTTAACTCGAGCCTGAGTTTAGTAAATGAGCTCGAATCAAGCTTGAGCTCGATAAGAACTAAACAAGCTTTGCTCGATCAGGCAAATACTTGACTCGACTTAACTCATTTACACCCCTAGGAGGACCTACAGTTTCTAGGAGTATATGTGGATATATATATTGATGAGTGATGCTCCTATTTATGGTTTTTGTTGGAAGAGACATACTGGAAGGTGTTATCTATATAGGGGATAGTGTTTTAGGCGTGATTAGTTAGACCATAAGGTAGCCCAGTGTTCGTAAAGGGCCCCAGTAGACATGCTTAAAATAGGAGGGAGCTAAAGGTAGTTGGTGCCTTATCGAGAGTTTCTTTTGATGGATTGCCAACCAGAAGTGGTGGTAGATTAAGTGGGAGGCCACCAGGAGGAATACAATAGAGTCTAATACAATAGGCCGTGTGTTTCTTTAGTATAATATAATGTTTACATTTTGACACAACAGGCAGCTAAGGATGCATCAGACATGGTGACAAGTATGATTTTTTTTTTTTGTTGTTCTATCAAATTTTGTTTGACATTGGAGCAATTCACTTATTCTTATATGAGTATATTCATAATAGTTTGGGTTTGCTCCGTTATGTGTTATCACCTAGTTTATATGTTGTGTTAGCTATGAGGAATTTTCTAATGGCTTTCAAGGGGTTGTTCAAATTGATTTCAATGCATGTTAATGACCTCATCTATTGAGATTTTACACATCATCATGGTGGATCAGGTCTGGGTATGAATGAATTATCTCACATTAACAATGAGAAAAAAGGACAAAGTTGGCTAAATAAAACTTCTTTTAACAACTTGGGATCCACCCATGGGATTTGATGATTTTCGTAAGAGAATTTTTAGGAGTACTCCTTAAGTGATTCACCTTCATTCAGATGAATTTTCTTGAGATGGGAAGACTCATTGTCAATCATTTGATTAATAATATATTGTTTGACAAAAAAGTCTCGCAAGCTTGGCAAACATGGGAATAGCCTCACCTGGACGAGAGTAGAAGTATGTTCGAGCTTGTCCTTAGATTGTAGCAATAAATACTTGACATAACAACACATCCAAGGCTCGCTCAATATGCATAATGTTTATTTAGTGATTGAAATGTTTGTAAGAGTTATATGACCCATCATAAGAATGTATGTTTGAAAGTTTGAAACCCATTGGAATGGGGTGTTTAAGGATGTGTTCAAGTAAGGGCGACAATTCTTAAAAATTAGGACTATGATGGAGTTTTCTCCTAGATCTTAAGGAAAGCTCCTCTTGGACTAGTCATTATATTCATCATGTAGGGAAATATGAGGGGTTTCAATAATGTGAAACTGGGCTAAGCACTTGAAAATGGTTGGAGGAACAAATGCTGGTAGACCCACATGAGAGAAACGAGTAGAGTTAGTCATGTTAATAAGGTTTGTGTCCTCCTATTGTGACATAAGAGGAACCTTTAACCGAAGGTGAGGGAGCTTTATGCAAGTGTTTTCAAGTTAAACACCCTAGCTAGTTAATCTTAAGGGAGACAGGTCCCCTATTGTTGTGTTGCCACTAGCTATTAAACCCCTTATAGAAGTTGATGGATTTTGTTATAAAAATTCCAACATTTTGTTAATGTTGTCTTCTAAGGATAGTTGTAATGTCCCTTCGCCAAAATGGTTTCTCCCACTAGGGTAGAAAGAGGTAGATGCTTGACTTCCCTGGTTTATTTATTTGTTCCTGAATTTATGTATGTAGGAGAAGAAGCTCTATTAGTGTGGTTATTATGTCTATTAGTCATTAAACGAGTGTTGGTGGGATAGTTTCCCATAAATAGCACCAATCTATTAGGGGCTACAAATTTATAATATAGAGAGATAACATTTTATATCCTAATGGTGTATTAATATTCAACACACTTGTAGATAAATGAGGGGGCTTGAAAATAATAGAGATTTTCTTACATTAAAACTTGAAAAGAGAAAAATCATGGGGCCTTGCCCAATTGAGAGATTCCACTATATATACATGAGTTACAACATTTAGCTTATTCTCTATAATTGAAAAGATGAAATTATACGAGTTTATGAAATGGGTATGGTGGTGGTCAGTTGACCAAAGTTTTATCAATGGTGATCAAGCATCGACTGATTGGTGAGGTGAAAACTAGATGGCGGTGGTCAACAGGTAGCTAGGTAGAGGTCTGGGCGACTAGAAAAAAGTTTGGTGGATGGATGGAAGTCTGGAGATGGTTAGTTAGGTGTAGGTCATGTGATGGTTGAGCAGAGGTTTGGTGGAGGTCGGTTAGATATTTGGTGTTGTTTTGTCTATCATAGGTCTATCAATGAAAACGGTCAGGTTGAGGTTTTATGATTAGTGGTTGGCAGTTGGGCAGGAGTTTGGCAGCAACTAGTCAGAGATCCGATGATAGTCAAGCAAGATTCCAGTGGTGGTGGCAGTTAGGTAGAGGTCCAATCATGGTAGACATTTGGAGATCTAGAGCTATGGTCCATAAAAGGAGGTATGGCGTCTATGGTCGACAAGTGAGGTCTCAAAAGTGGTGGTGCTTGGGTGAAGCTCTAAGATACTTCGAGCCTTAGAGCTTGCTCCATTATCTAGCCAAAAGGTCCCCTTCATATAGAGGTGGGGGTCTATATATAGACATTGAGAGTGACTTGCTCCAAAAATATGATGAAGACCTTGAGCAAATTCGAAGCACTCCAATAGATGGCTTGTAATTATTTCCTCGATCACATATCACTTCTTTGGAATTTAGGTTTCTAAATGATATCTAAATCAAATGATCTTGGGCTCATTCAATTTATCTCATCAAAATGTTTCATTCGACTATAAGCATGCCACATTCAAAGATCATTTGGTCATCCATTTTATACTTTGATGTTTTTCCAAATAAGCTTCAGATTATTGAATTGTGCTCGAATTGGATTGTTTTTAGTGTTATTGTGTTCATCTCAAGAAATTTAGTTCAAGTATAATTTTTCTAAAATTGAAATACAAACTATCTCGAATTATGTTATGTAAATTTAAAATTAAAATATGCCTTGAGATTCATGCCAATTTGAGATTATTATTATTATTATTATTATTATAATATATATATATATATATATATATGCTGTGACCCATGACCTGAATTTGAGATTTTGATGATGACAAATAAAGTCGCCTGAACTACTTTTCATTGAATATCATTTATGGTTTGCTATTGTCCATGAGTACTAACATTTTAGGAAGATCACAAGCCACTCAAGACAACGGGAAGACTCAAGTCTGGTTAGATTAGGAGTATAAGTTTGAGAATGCAATTTGTTATTTATTGAATTTTTTATTTTCTTGAGTCTGTCCAGAAATTGCATGCAAGTCTGAGCAACCATGTACAAATACAGGGAGAGAGCTCTTGAGAAGTTTTTTTTGGGTTTGGAGGGGAAGGAGAAGGTGATCTTGGTGAGGGAGAAGAGGTGTGAGGGAGATCACACGGTTGCTCCATTCTTGCTGCATCTTGCTCCTCCTGTGGCCCGGGAAGAACTTGTGGGAGGCTCTCTGAGGAGGAGACTCTTCTACATCCGTGACCTCGAAGGTACTATGCCTTCTCCAGGAGGGAGAAAAATGAGAAAGTACTCTGCCGTCTCTAGGACGGTCAAAAAAGCTCTTGGCACTTCGCCATGCCAGCTTGGTGAAAGGGATTATTGTAAGGGCTTCTCTGCCTTGCCGAGGGGGCCAAAAGGAGAGCTATAGTTTGCAGTGAAATTCCTGGAGAGAGGACTCCAGAGAGTGGACGTAGGTCATGATTTTACAGAACCACTATAAAATTTTGGTGTGCTTTTTTCTTATTGCTTTTTATTTTTTGCTTGCACTTAATTTTCATATTATTTGCATAGTGAAAATTGTGAAAGAGAAAGAAAAGGGGATTTTATCATTGCATGTTGAGTTCAAGTATTTGCCTTCTTAGTAGTTAAATTTTCTTGCTAAAATTTAAAAATATCAAAATTTTAGAACTCTTGTTTAGGTCTTTTATTATTTCTACAAAGTTTTCATAATTCACCCCCCCCCCATCAAAATCCCCCCCCCCCCCCCCTCTTGTCAATCTAGTTATTTCAATTAGTATCATAGCCTGTTTTCAAAAATAGTGTTTTAGAAAACCTTTAAAAAAATGATCATGTCGCATTTTGGAAATATTAACACCGTGGAGGGTTATTCAATAACCCATCCACCTCTTTTTGATAACATCCCGTTTGATTTCTGGAAAATTAGAATGTCTATCTTTTTGCAATCTATCGATTACCGCATGTGGATGTTAGTCAATGATGGATATGTTGCACCTTTTAAAACTTTGAATGGAGTGAAAACTCTAGTACCTTTTAATGAAAGGAGCAATATGGATAGGTATTTAGCCCAATTGAATGCTAAGTGTTTAAATTGATTTTTTTTTGCATTAAAGTATGAGGATTATATGAGAGTTTCTACCTGTGCTACTGGTAAGGAGATTTGGGATAGATTGTGCATTACATATGAAGGAACAAGTGAAGTAAAAC
The DNA here is from genome assembly GCF_001605985.2 of Dendrobium catenatum. NCBI lineage: Eukaryota > Viridiplantae > Streptophyta > Magnoliopsida > Asparagales > Orchidaceae > Dendrobium > Dendrobium catenatum. The sequence continues at coordinate 1,193,578 of NW_021319154.1, read as the reverse complement.
AGTCTAGGCTTAACATTTTATTGCATGATTATGAACTATTCCGTATGAAACCTAGCGAGACAATATCTGACATGTATACTAGGTTCACCCAAATCGTGACATCCGTGCATGCATTAGGTAGAGAGATTTCAAATTATGAGAAAGTTAATAAGATTTTAAGATGCTTACCTAGTTCCTACGATGCTAAGATAACTGCTATCACTGAATCTAAAGATCTTAACATTTATTTTTTTGATAATTTCCTTGGGTCACTCATTGCATACGAGCAAGGAGTGAGTCATAGACAAAGTGATGCAGGTGAAAAGAAGAAGGAGCAAACTGTGGCATTAAAAGCAAACAAACAGCTCTGTAGGGGAGGAAGAAGATGATATAACCTTGATGACCCAACAGTTAAAGAACTTCTTAAAGAGAAAACAAAGGTGTCATCTGAACGGCTGGAATAAAGGTAAAAGCTCTATGTTTAATAAAGTTTCATCTGACACAATCAGTTTTGAGTGCAGGTAGCCAGGTCACCTTCGAGCTGATTTCCCCAACTTAAAGAGCCAACCTGCTAAGGAAAAGAGCGAGGACAAAGCCAAGTATAAGAAAGGAAAAATGAATACACAAAAAGCTTTTTGGGCCGACTCTGCCTCAAAATAGTTAGAAAAAGAAGCAGAGGAGGAGGTAACAAATCTGTGTCTAATCGCTAACGATAATCTTGATCAATCAGATCAAGATGAGGTATGTCAGGTTTCATATGAAGATTTATTGCTTATTTCTGAAAAAATTCATGACTCTTATAAGAAATTGAAAAAGATGCATGCCAGTCTTAATATTGAATTTAGTAGTTTACAAACTGAGCATGCTAACTTAGTCAAAGAAAATTCTGATTTAGATAGAGATCATATGCTACTTCTTGATGAGTATGATGCATTAAATAAGAAGCATATTGAACTAACTAAAATGCATGAAATCTTGAAAACCACTCATGTTGAATTAGAAGAGGCTTTTCATAGACTAGACAAACTTGCATTAAAACTATATCACAGTGAGCATTTGTGAGCATTTGTTAAAAATAGAAGTTCACGGATTGACATATAAAAAAAACACTATTCAAGAAAGAATCAAAGAACTAGGAAAAGAAATTGCATCACTCATATTAGCCAACCTAGTCAACCTCCAACACAGCATGCATCACACAACTTTAGGAAGAGGCATCACCACCCACATAGGTTGGTGAATCCATTTTCTGGTGTTAGGTGCTTCTCTTGTGGCATGCTAGGTTATATAGCCCTCACTTGCACAATTCACCATAGGCACACTTAGTGTGGAGACCTAAAGTACATACATCACAGCATAGCATTCATACATCTCATTCATGCAAGCATAATGAGGAACCCAAACTCACTTGGGTTCCTAAATTTATTCCTTAAATGAAATTGTAGGGTCACTCTCACAAAAGACCTAGTGAGAGCATGTGATACCTAGATAGTGGCTGCTCGCGACATATGACTAGAGATATGAAGAAGTTTATTCTACTGGAGACCATAAATGGAGGCAAAGTAAAATTTGGAGACAACACTATCAGGAAAGTGATAGGCTCAGGTATTGTTGGTAATGCTAAGAATTTTTTAATTGAAAATGTCTTATTAGTTGATGGTTTAAAGCATAACTTACTTAGCATTAGTCAAATGTGTGACAAAAGTTTTGATATTAAATTTCTGTCTGACAATTGCCTGATTAATTGAAATGATAAACTAGTTTTGGAAGGAAAATGAATGAATAATGTTTACATGTTAGACCTTTATTGCATTGATAGCTCAAATTTATTTTGTTTGAAATTAATAGTAGATGTCTCATGGCTATGGCATAAGAGACTATGCCATGCTAGTATGAAAACACTTAGAAACATCACTCAAAATAACTCGTTAGAGGCGTACCTAAGTTAGACTTTACTAAGGATCACTTATGTGATGTTTGCCAACTAAAAAAAAAAGTCATATCATCCTTTCATTTAATTAAAGATGTGATTACCTCTAGGCTATTAGAAATCCTACACATTGACTTATTTGGACCCGTTAGTACAGCCAAACTAGGTGGAAGAAATTATGTATTTATGATTGTAGATGACTTCACTAGGTTCACTTGGGTAAGATTCCTAGCACATAAGAATGAGTCTTTTGAGGTATTTAAGATATTCTCCACATGGATTCAACGAAAATTAGATTGTGAAATCTCAATAATCCATAGCGATCATGATGGAGAGTTTCAAAATGATATATTTGAATCATTCTGTCAAGAGATAGGAATAGAACACAATTTCTTAGCCCCTATAACACCTCAGAAAAATGGTATAGCAGAAAGGAAGAATAAAACTTTGGTAGAAGCTGCTAGGGCAATGTTAGCGGAGTACACCATTCCTAGATACAATTGGGCAGAAGTAGTCAACACAACATGTTATGTTTTAAATAAGGTAAACATTATATCTAAGCTGAATAAAATTCCTTATGAACTCCTTAAGGGTAGGACATCGAATCTTTCACACTTACATGTCTTTGGGTGCAAGTGTTTCATCTTGAATAATGGAAAACATCCCTTAGGAAAATTCGATCCCAAGTCTGATGAGTCTTCTTAGGTTATTCATCTGTAGGTAAGGCCTATAGAATCTTTAATAAGAGAACCCTAGTAGTAGAAGAGTCCACCCATGTAGTGTTTGATGAATCAGATAAGTCCTATGAATATAAAATTGAAGATGATGAAATAGAGGCAATTCAAGGAGTAGAGACTATGATCTTAAGAGAAAGGGTAGAACCTCAGGAAGATTTGCCTAGAGAATAGAGATATTCTTCTAGTCATCCTAAAGATTTAATTTTAGGAGACCCTTCAGAAGGTGTAAGAACTAGGAATGGAATTAGGAAAGAGGTTAGTCATTAAGCATTCATCTCTATGATAGAACCTACAAGTATAGATCAAGCCTTAGGAGATGAATTTTAGATTCTAGCAATGCAAGAAGAGCTAAACTAATTCACCAGGAATGATGTTTGGGAGTTAGTCAAGCAACCTAAAGAACAAAGTGTTGTTGGAACAAAATGGGTCTTCGAAAATAAGGTGAATGATTCAGGAACAATAATAAGAAATAAAGCCAGATTAGTTGCTAAGAGGTACAACCAAATTGAGTGAATAGACTTTAAAGAAACCTTTGCCCCTGTTGCTAGACTAGAAGCCATAAGAGTGCTCTTAGCTTTTGCTTGTTTCAAGAACTTCAAATTATATCAAATGGATGTAAAGAGTGCTCTTTTGAACGGGGTAATTAAGGAAGATATCTATGTTGAGCAACACCCCAAATTTGAAAATTCACAATTTTCAAATCATGTATTCAAATTAAAAAAAGGCACTTTATGGATTAAAGCAAATACTAGAGCATGGTATGAAAGACTTAGCTCATTCCTATTGGATAGAGGATTTGAAAAGGGTAGTGTAGATACTACACTCTTTTTACAAAAGATCAAAAATAAAATTCTCATTGTTCAAATTTATGTGGATGACATCTTATTTGGATCTTCAGATAAAAACTTGTGTGATGAATTCTCAAAAATAATGAGTAATGAGTTTGAAATGAGCATAATGGAAGAACTTAATTACTTTCTTGGCTTTAGTGTAAAATAAATGGATAACAGAATTTTTCTTAGCCAAATAAAGTACATTAATGATATTTTTAAAAAATACGAAATGGATAGTGCTAAACCCGTGAACACTCTAATGAGCTCAACAATCTAATTAGACAAAGATCCTAACAGAAAATTAGTAGATTAGGAAAAAATATAGATGAATGATTGGATCCCTTCTTTACCTGACTGCTAGTAGACCGAACATAATGTTTAATGTGTGCCTCTGTGCCCGTTTTCAAGCCGATCCTAAAGAGTCTTACTTAACTGCATTCAAGAGAATCCTTAGATATCTACTAGAAACCCCGATCTTAGGAATTTGGTATCGTAGGCACAACACTTCCTTTGAAATCTTTGGGTACTCAGATTCTGATTTTGTAGGATGTACGATAGATAGAAAAATCACCTCTGGTACCTGCCAATTCATAGGGCAATCATTAGTTTCTTGGTCCAGTAGGAAGCAAAAATCAGTAGCCCTTTCCACAGCCGAGGCAGAATATATTACAGTAGGAAGTTGCGTTGCACAAGTACAATGGTTAAAACAAAAAAATTCTTTATCTTGGCCTACCTGTAGGAACCATCTCAATCATGTGTGACTATATAAATGCAATTTGCATCTCTAAGAACCCAATTCAGCACTATCGAATGAAACACATAGACATTAGACACCATTTCATAAGAGATCATGTTGCTAAGGGAGATAGAATTGCATCACATCACTACAGGAGATCAATTGGCTAACATATTCACAAAACCACTAGCGTTCGACACCTTGAGGACTAGACTAGGTGTCATAGACATTAATGCATAAAAAAAATCTCTTCTAAGGTCTTTCCTGATCATAACACACTCACTACACGAAACCACAAAAATTTGATATTTTATTATCATATTGTATGATCTACTATCATACTATACGATATATATAAATCTATACAGCACAACTTATATGCAAATTTCGCCTCTGTTGATCATATTGTGTGCTCTACATTGTACTCTACGATAAACCTGCAGGCATTCAATCTGTCTGGTACGACATTATTGACCATCGTATTGTACGATACCTCATTGTCGTACTATACGATCCATGTCAGCAAATGGATTGGGACGAATTAACTCGGGTTGGTATGATATTATTGGTGTTCGTACTGTACGATACCTCTACTTCGTACTGTATGATCCACCTCAGTAAAATGGATGAGAACGAGTTAAAGGTGTCTAGTATGATATAAATGTAGTTCGAGATGTATGATACACCAGTTCATACTGTACGAAACTTTTCTTCAAAGGTCGTACCGACGATCCTCGGGATGATCGAAATCCTTCTGATCGTACGGTACGATATCCATCGTACTGTACGTGTTGACCACCTTTTCTCGAAACGACCCGTCAGATCATTTATTACCAATCGTACTGTACGAAACACAATCGTACTGTACGATGTTTGAAAAAATCTATAAATTTGCCTCACTTGCAGCTCACTTCACTCACACCTGTTCCTTCTCACCTTTCACTCAGCCTCTACACGATGTCTAGTTCCAGCAAGAGGAGTCGTTTGGCAGCGGGAAGTTTGTCTTCCTCTAGCCGTCATAGCGCTCGGTTCCTGAGTGCTAAAAATGAGGAATCTTACCATAAGTATAAAGCTTGCAAAATTACATCTTCCAAAATCCTCAATCAAGCTGCCCTGAATTTCGAGGTACTAAACCTCTTTGCTTTCGCCACCTTTCAGTTCCTCCTCACTCTTGCCTTCCCCTACAACTCTGAACTTCTTTTGAAATTTCTAGAAAATCTAACCTACACCGTCGACAACACAACTTTTCACTCCTTCGTTTGTCGTCAAAACATAGAGATCACCAGAGCCAACATCGCCCAATATATTGGGCTATCCACTAAAAGTCCTATAGTTTGTTCCTTTCTCACAGATGAATTTGATTGAAGTGATGTTAATCAAGTCCTTAGGAACACCGCATTCTATCAACACCAACCTCCGTCCAATAACTAAATCGTAATGCCATAATTATTCAACATGTCTTTAGAACATCTATAATACCCAAAGCTGGCGACTAGATCAACATGACCCCGATTTTATCTGTCGCTATCTATCTTATCATGTCCAACACCAAATTTGATGAGGCTAATTTGATTATTGATTACATTCTCCATATAACTTTCGTTCGCCTCCCTACAACTCGTCGAAAACAAAATCTAGCTCTTGGTTACCTTATAGGATACATCCTTCAGAATAAATACCAACTAACCTATCCTAGTGAACCCAATAATCTTCTAATCTTTTTTACGGATGCCTCTTTCCATATTCTTTTGCATCGGGGACAAGATATTGAAGAACCCGTCTTTGATGAAGAACAAGGAGAAGATGCCCTTGCAGCAGCTCAAGCTCGACCACGATGACATGCAGCACCCCGAGCTCCTGCACCAGCTTATCCTCACGATGATTTGGTCAAACGGTTCTACTAACTTTAGACTCGTCTCGATGCGTACATCCAAGAGCAAGATCAGCAACATGAGACCGACATGCAATGGTTTGGGGAACATTTCACCGCGATTGATCAACAATTTGATACAATCCTTCACTATTTTTAGTCAAACCCACCTCCACCTCCAAGTGATCAGGATCCTTCCTTTTGAAGTGTATGTGTTGTATTTTTCTTTCTTAGTGTTGTTTGCTCCTCTTTCTGGTGCTGTCAAAAGGGGGAGAAGGTTGTTGTAGTTTGTTTGTTCTTATGTTTCCCTATGGTTAAATATAATGCATTTCCTTTATTTCGTACTGCATTTTCCTTTTTAGTGCTTTTTTTGTTCTTATGTTTAAATTAAAAAAAATCACTTTAAAACATTCTTACAACAAACATTATTTGACATCATCAAAAAGAGGAAGATTGTTGTGACCCATGACCCCGAGTTTGACATTTTGATGATGAAAAATAATGTCGCCTGAACTAATTTTCATTGAATATCATTTATGGTTTGCTATTGTCCGTGAGTACTAACATTTCAGGAAGATCACAAGCCACTCAGAACAACGGGAAGACTCAAGTTTGGTTAGATTAGGAGTATAAGTCTAAGAATGTAATTTTGTTATTTATTTTATTTTTTATTTTCTTGAGTCTGGCCATAAATTACATGTAAGTCTGAGCAATAATGCACACACACAGGGAGAGAGCTCTTAAGAAGTTTTTTTTGGGTTTGAGAGAGGAAGGATAAGGAGAGCTTGGTGAGGGAGAAGAGGTGTGATGGAGATCACACGTTTGCTCCATTCTTGCTGCATCTTGCTCCTCCTATGGCCCGAGAAGAACTTGTGGGAGGCTCTCTGAGGAGTAGACTATTCTACATCCGTGACCTCGAAGGTACTCTGCCATCTCTAGAAGATAGAAAAATGAGAAGGTACTCTGCCATCGCCAGGAGGGTGAAAACAGCGCTTGGCACTCCTCCACGCTGGCTTGGTGAAAGGGAGTATTGTAAGTGCTTCTTCACCTTGCCGAGGGGGGCAAAAGGAGTGTTATAGTTTGTAGTGAAATTCATGGAGCGGAGGACTCCGGGGAGTGGATGTAGGTCATGGTTTGACCAAACCACTATAAAATTTCTGTGTGCTTTTTTCCTTATCACTTTTTATTTTTTGCTTGCACTTGATTTTCATATTATTTGTGTATTGAAAATTGTGAAAGAGAAAAAAGGGGATTTTATTTTTGCATGTTGAGTTCAAGCATTTGCCTTCATAGTAGTTAAATTTTATTGCTAAAATTTAAAAACACCAAAATATTAGAACTCTTGCTTAGGTCTTTTATTATTGCTACAAAATTTTCACAATTCACCCCCCCTCCTGTCAATCTAGTTATTTCAATATATATATATATATATATAGTGATGACTTAGCATAGAGGCTCGAATTAACAAGACGTGAATAGATAGCTGGATGGAAAATTAAATTTTAAATTACTAATTATCTTCAATACATTGAAAGAGCAACTAAAACATAAAAAAAAAAAATTGATATAAAATGAGTTAAATATTTTCATTCGTTGTGTCACGTCTACGATACACATTTTCATCTCTTCTATTCATTTGTAATATATTATTTTATAAATAAAAATATTAGAGCAAGCAAAAGTAAGAAACAACTTAGCGAGTAAAATATGTTTCTAAACTACAGCAACTCAAGGCAAATGGAATAATATGCATGATCCTTTTTTCATTTCATATTATACAATAATTACATTTAATCATATTATTTCATTTCAAGACTTTCAATATTATATATAAATCATATATGTATTCATATCTTTATTATTTCTCATTTCTCAAAAATAATACAACCATCATAGCATCCATCGTCTAATTTAGTACCAATGAAGGTACTATTTTTCTTTTTTCTCTTCATTTTCCATAACCTTTTTCATTAATGTGCATGGATACATTATGTCCCCAACTATTACCTTAAAGGGGTTGGCTCCATCTATCAACTTGCACATGCAGTCATATCTATTTAGTAATTTCATTCTTATAACATTCAAGAACTTTATATGACAATGTTAAACATAGCTTATAAATTTTCTTTAACTCAACATGGTCAATCATTGGTTATGAAAAACATAAATCATGGTCTAGCTAACAATAAAAATTTCATAAACACATATTTTCTTTCCAAACATTTAATTCAAGATAAAGCTAATTTATAACTGTGAATAAAGAAACATGGGTACTCACCGTGATGTAGATGCTTTAAAAGTTTGTTCTTACTCCTTACTCTGATGATGGTAGACTTAATACATAGAAAGACCCTCATCGTTATGATTTAATTGATATTTTTTTAAACTTATTTAATTATAATTAATTAGTGTTATTAACATCTCAAATATTATAGTTCTTCTCATTCTCTAGAATTAACTATTGAATGTACAAAGATTGTCTTATCTCTCAATATATTACCACAACTTAAAATAATATTCATAACCTAATAATTATTAAATAATCCTTTAAATATCTTCTTTTTTCCCTTTAAATATCTTATATTATTTTACCTAATCTAATAAAATATGCTTATAAAAATTTCATAATTTAATATCAATAATTTTATAAATAACAAATTTCTTACTTCCTTCTCTCCAAGCCCTAAAATGCATGGACATGCTTCCGTCTTCCTCCCTTTTTTCTCGCTCTATTTCCTTTTTCTTCATATCGGCTGATTCTGCTAGAGTGAACGAATCACAATATCCCTCACGAAGAGTCACTACTTTTCATTTCCAAATGCATTTCTCTTCGCTCATTTTTGCAATTCAACCCTGTTCGAAAATCCTACGCTCACAGATATGGTTTCTCGGCCTACCCATTTCGTAAAAATTTCTTTGCTTAGTTTGATTCTGCTTCATCCATCTTGCCTATTTTAATAATTGGCCAGCTCAAGTGAACGACCAGACCGAATCTTATAATCTCTCCTTAAAAAAATTTCATCCTCAAAATTTAATTGTAACTTCTAATTACATAAGCAAAGAACATCTTCAATTTTATTCAACATAATTAACAATTGATACATAACTAAATAAATTTAAGCATCTAATGTAACATAACAAGATATCCTGATAAACCCAAAATATCTTATAAAGCATAACAAGTTATTATATTAAGGATAACATATATAAGCTTCTTTATTAACATCTATAGATTCATTAGGCTCTTATTGAGTCAATGCATAAACTTTTGGTCGAACATTTTGCCTTAGTTGATTTTGTGCTAAAATTGAAACTAGTGATTATATCATCTTTTGTTTGTAAAAGCTCCTCTGTGAAGGTCCTTAACTTGATCTTATTTGTCATGAAGTCCTTTGAACCAATCTAGGGCAATATTTTACTATGTGTGCATATTGATAACACCAATAACAAGTATTGGAACCCATTATACATTTACCCTTATGTAATCTGTTACACTTAGCACAAGCTTCCATGACTTTACTAATAGTTATATTATTGACTCCATTAGGACTAAACTTAAGCTTCTTCCCATTTCATCCCTCAATCTGATTTCTTTGGGTAACTTTTTCAACACTTGCTTTTATGTTGGTCCCTTCATCTTCTAAGTGATTTGAAAGTCAATCTCCACTCACAAAACTCTTTCCCCCAACATTGAATAGTCATCGATTCCTAAAGGTACTAAAGGTTGTTTGATTATATATTTTAGACTAGATAGTGAAAGTTTGTTAGGGTTGTTAAGACCTTATGAACTTGCCTGAGGCTAACCAAGAGAGGGGGTGAATTACTAGTTTTTAAAATCCTTAAACAAAAAGCATGATCTTCTTGAAATATTTTAAAATATTAAACCATACAATCATCCACAAAAAAATAAAGTGTGGAAATTAAAATACAAAAATGTAATAAGAAAGAACACACCATATTTTATAGTTGTTCGGTCAACTTGACCTACGTCTACTCCCCAGAGCCTCTCCTTCGGGTATTGCACTAAACTAACATTGACTCTCCTTTTGCTCCCAAGCAAGGTGGAGAAGCCTTTACAAACTTCTTTTCCCCGACCCCCGTGAGGTAGAGATCCCAGACTCCTTTTTCTTCCTCTTGAAGAAAATAGAGAACATTGACTCTTTTTGCTTTCTCTTGAAGCATGTAGAGAACCTTGACTCCTTTTGCTTCCTCCTAAAGTAGTCAGAGAACCTTGACCTTGTGTTAATGAAGACCTCCCTAGAGCCACTACGAAACTAGGGACGATGACTAGAGTAGACGAATCAGATCCTTACTTGGAGCAACCTTTGTGAACCCCTCACAAACTCCACATCATAAGATGCTCTCTCTCTCTCTCTCTCTCTCTCTCTCTAAAGCTCTTCCTCTCCTTCTCTTAGGTCTCTCAGGTAAGGACACCAGCAAAGATCTCCTCTTGAATAAATAATAGATCTTATAAAGAAGGGCTTAAAATTTTCAATAATTTGCAACTTGCCGTCAAAGATCATCTAGGACGATCCATAAATTATCTTGTACACTCAATGTATTTTTAGCCTTTTCATCTAGGACTATTTGGGAGAGCTAGATGATTAGAAGCTTTAATTGTTCTGATAATCCAAGATGATGTATGACTAGTTTAAAAACATACATATCATCCAACACATCATTCTTATTATCCAGATGATACATGTTGGATGATGAAGAAACATAACGTATCATCAAAGATGATTCTTGAATTATTATGTACGATTATTTCAAAATTAGGGATTTTCTTCCAGCACATTATTCTGGTTGTCCAGGTGATTCACCTGGATGATTGATAATTTCAACTGATTGTCTAGCATATCATGCTGGTCGTTCAGGTGATCCAGGAGAAGAGTAAAGTTTTTCTAACTAATCATCTAGGACGATCATGCGATCATCCAAGCTGATCCTGTGACTGTCCAAGACTATATGATCAATCAATCAAATTTTAATTGCTTTCCTTAATCACTTGACTAATTTAGGCATGACTGTAATGAATCATCCATGATGATATGGAATCGGCTTGTACGATTTCTAAAAATAATATCATACCTAAAAGAGTTTGGCGGCTGATTCTTTCTAATTTGAGCATAAATTCTATAATAATATAAATATCAGCAAAGAAGATTTGCTTAATTCAACTATCTTAACACATATACCCTAATTAGGATTTCTATTTGTAATTAATTATTCATAGTAATTTTTGTATCATCCTGTACGATATGATTAAAATTTTTTTAAAAAAAACTCTTAAGCCTATAAAATTTCTCCTCCTAAGTGTGTGTGTGTGTGCAAGATTACTTAGCATCAAGATCCACATTATTATATTTGACACAAAAAAAGTAAAAAATTGAAATTACACTAACAGACTGACTCAATCCTAATCCACCCAATTTTGAGCTGGCTAGAATTGCAATTAACCTTATGGACCTGAAACTTTAGTAGGCAGGATAACCAAAATAGATGTACAATAGTAATAGTAGTAAGAAAATAAAATATTAAAAATGTTTTCCATCATTAAAATTATAATCCTTGAATCCAAGTTTGCAACAATCTCTCCCTTTTGATGATGACAAATATTTGTTAGGAAATATAACTTAAGCAGATTAATAAGACTGAAACATAAAGTAACATAGAACAGTATGAACCAAGCAGTACAAATTTTACTAAAATAAGTAGGTGATATAATAAAAATAGTACAAACACTAAATGATACAACGATACAATATAACTAAACAATAATAAGAATAACGCTAACAGTATTCCCCTTTTTGACGTCACAAAAAGGAGGAAATATAAAAGAAATACAAAGAAAAAAAATACAAGATAGAAAATAACAATAGTACAAAAACATAACTATAAAACATCAAAATATAAAACAACGAAAAGATGATAAGAATGACAAAAAGAACAAAAAAAAAGTTTTTTTTATCAAAGCAAGAATATGATAAGTTTTTCATGTGATTGAATTAAAAATTTGTAAGAAATGAGTTAACATCACTGAAATCTAAAAAATGGTAGAAAAACTGATCATGTTATCTCTAGCTTGGATTTCCTACAGGGTAAAAATCATTTGAAAACAAAAGTATAACTCCAAAAGAAAATCAGCCAAGTAAAGTGATCTATTCAACACTTCATTTTAGAAAACATATATGATAGAGTAATGTACCAAAGTAATTAGTTAAAATCAATGGTTTTAAAATTCAAGTGATGAAATATATCAAGTGACATATGAATTCTTCTAAGATTTAAAGGTTTAAAAGAGAAGGAAGCTTGATTTTTGTGGGCTCATTTTGTGACTCTTATTAATTATTTGACGCACTGCGCATCTTTTAATTTTTTATACACTTTGTGTATCTTTCAATTTTTTAGTAAGCATTTCATATCTATTAACTTTTTCTTCTTGGGCTCATTTTATGCCTCTTATTATCTTTGCGAGCTAGCTTCCTTTTGAAACCTTTAAAAACTCTCACTTGTGAGAATATCTTCTAAATAATAGAGAACAAAACCTCAGTCTCTAATATAAGGAAGAATAAATCACAAAGAAAAATCATATTCATATGATAAATGCAACAACTTGATTAAGAAAAGCTTGAAATTTGATTTAATGATTTTGAACATTATTCATATGAGATAAATTATTATAAGAAAATAAAAAAGATCTCAGTTATAAAGTCTTATTTTTAATTTGAAAAAGATTTTTCTTTAAAAAGAAACTTACATCTTTAAAGGAGTTAGAGGAAGAAAATCAATCAACAATGTTTCTTCCTTTAACTGATTTAGGGTTGTCAACTATTGATTATAAAATTTCAAAAATAAAAATAAGGTATAAAATATCATTTCAATAGTTACCCAAAAAACTAAAAGCAGAAAATAAAATATAAAACTAAAAACAGTAAAAACACCAACAAATAAACAAGAGCAAACAATCAAAACAAAAATAAGGGAAAGGTTAGAAATAAAAGAAAAATTAGAAAACAAAAATAAGAGAAAGATTAGAAAATATAAAGTTCAGAGTTAAAAAATCATCAAATTCATGAATTTATGTCAATCACACCCAATCTGGTCCTTAAGATAGTGAATGTGTCAAAGGCCAGTGGTTTAGTAAAGTTGTTAGCCAGTTGGTTTTCAGTGACTACATTATGTAGCACAATGTCACTTATAGTAACATGGTCCCTAATAAAGTGATACTTTATGTCAATATATTTGGTTCTTGAATGTTGGATAGAATTTTTAGAGATGTAGATGACATTAATGTTTTCTCATAGAGTTGAAATTATGCCTATAGATAATCCTAAATTTAGAATTTGCTGCTTCAACCAAAGGACTTGGGCCACACAACTTCTCCTAAGGTAATATACTCAGCTTTAGTAATGAAAAGTGTAATAGAGTTTTATTATCTACTGGACTAGGAGACTAAGAATTATCCTATGAAAGTGTACATTCCAAAAGTGCTATTTTTATCCACCCTACACCCTACAAAATCAAAATCAGAATATCCATTAATTTCAAAAGAAGTGTTGTGCCTAGGATATCAGATTCCTAGGTTTTGGGGTTCCTAAAAGATATTTAAGGATTCTCTTAACAACAGTTATGTGGGATTGTTTAGGATCAGCTTAAAATTTAGCATAGAGATAAATTCTAAATATTATATCAGGTCGGATTGCTGTTAATTAAAGAAGTGATCCAATTATTTCTCTGTACTTCTTTTGATCAACAAATTTTCTATTTGAATGCTTATCTAACTAGAAAATTTGAGCTCATGAGAGTGTTTATTAGCTTGACTTTATCCATTTCATATTTCTTCAAGACGCCCTTAATATATTTGGATTGATTAAGAAAAGTTCCATCATCCATTTGCCTTATGCTAAACCCTAAAAAGTTAGATAATTCTTCCATCATACTCATCTCAAACACTTTACTCATTATTTTAGAAAAATCATCACATAAATTTTTAGCAGAAGATTCTAAAAGTATATCATAAACATAAATCTGGACAATGAGTAAATCAACTCCTACTTTCCTTAGAAAAAGGCTGGTTTCTTTGCTCCTCTTAACAAACTCCCTTAATAGTAGGAATGTGCTAAGCCTCTCATATCAAGCTCTATGTGCTTATTTTAATACATATAAGGCCTTTTTTAATTGGTAAATATGATTTAAAAATTGGGAACTCTTAAAACTTGAGGGTTTCTCTACAAACACATCATTTTTTATTACCCTATTCAAAAAGACACTCTTGAAATCTATTTGGAAAAGCTTAAATCCCTTATAATAGGAAAAGGCTAGCAGCATTCTAATGGCTTCCAATATAGCTACAAGGGCAAAGTTCTCCTCAAAATTATTCCCCTATATTTGGTTGTATCTCTTAGCCACCAATGTTGCCTTATTCCTAACCACCACACCAAAATCATTCATTTTATTCTTAAAGTCCCATTTGGTTCCTACTATACTTTAATTCTTAAGTCTTTATACTAACTCCTAGACATCATTCCTCATAATTGGTTAAGTTCTTCTTACATAGCTAAGATCCAAAATTCATCAAAAAGGGCTTGATTGATGTTGGTGGGTTTAGCCATTAAGATAAAAGCAAAGTGGTTTAATTCCTTCCTAAGTCTATGCCTAGTTCAAACACCTTCAGAAGGGTCTCCTAAGATCATTTCTTTAAAATAACTCAAAAATTATCTACAATCTCTAGGCAAAGTGTTTTGAGGTTCCGCCCTTTCCTCTAGATTTGTAGTTTCTACTCCTTGGGTAATCTCACATACTCCATCAGAGTTTTAAGGCTCTACCCTTTATAGTTTGTACTAATTGGGTAATCTCTCTTACTTCATCTTCTTTCTCAACTCGACTTCTTAGGATTAGATTCATCAAACACTACATGAGTAGTCTCCTCCACCATAAATATCCTCTTATTAAATACTCTAAAGGATTTCCCCATACTTGAATATCCTAAGAACACTAATTTATCAGATTTTGGGTCAAATTTTTCTAAGAATGATTTCTCAATGTTAGGAATGAAAACCTTACAGCCAAAGACATGGAGGTGAGAGAGGTTGGGTGTCCTACCCTTAATGATCTCATAGGGTGTCTTATTTAGTTTGGATCTAACATTCACCCTATTCAACACATAACAGGTTGTATTCACCACTTCTGTCCAAAAATATAATGGAAGTGAATACTCAGGAAGCATAGCTCTAGCAGCTTCCACTAAGGTCATATTCTTCCTTTTAGTTACCCCATTCTACTGAGGGGTCCTAGGAGCTGAAAAGTTATGATTAATCCCTTACTCATAGAAAATTCCAAATCTCACATTTTCAAACTCTCTATCATGATCACTATGGATGAGCAAGTTTTCATAACCTAGCTTTTTCTGAATCCAAGTGGATAAGGATTTAAATTCATCAAAAGACTCACTTTTATGTGACAGAAATCTAATCCATGTGACCTCAAGTAGTCATCGACAATCACAAATTCATAAATTTTACCCTTAAGCTAGCAATGCTAATGGGTACAAATAAATGCATGTGAATGACTTCTAAAGGTCTATAGGTGCTAATGTCTTTAATGGAATGGAAAGAGGATTGGACTTATTTCCCTAGTTGATAGGCATCACACAGATAATCTTTAGTGAACTTAAGCTTGGGGACACCTCTAACTAGGTCCTTTTGGGTAACTCTCCTAAGGATTTTCATGTTGGCATGACATAACCTCCTATGCTATAGCCAAGACTCATCAGTAATAGTTTTTAAGTAAAATGAAATAGCACATTCAATGTTATTTAAATCAAGTATGTAAACATTGTTAATCTTTTTTCCCAGCAAAGTATTTTTGTTATTCAAGTTAATGAAGCATGTGTTTGACAAAAATTTTATGATAAAACCATTATCACAAAGCTGACTGATGTTCAGCAAGTGGTATTTCAAGCTATCAAAAAGTAAAACATTTTCAATCAACCGGTTCTTGGAGTTTTTTATTATACCTATGCCCACCACTTTCCTGGTAGTGTTATCTCCAAGAGTGACCTTTTCTCTAGCCCCGACTTTCAATAAAATATATTGATTGGCATCTCCAGTCATATGGCATGAACATCTACTATCTTGATTTCACATGCTCTCACAAGGTCTTTTGTGAGAGCATGCCTACAAAATCATCTAATCTTAGATTTAGGAATCCAAACAAGTTTGTGTCCCTTCTTATGGAAAGAAAAATGAAATGCATGTGTGTTATACTGTGAATCATGTAATTTGGATCTCCACACCTAATATGGACTAGGTGAATAATGCAAGTGTGGGAGATGTGTCCTAGCATGTCACATAAAAAATGTCTAACACTAGGAAAAGTGTTTACTAATATATTTGAGTTATAGTGCCTCTTCCAAGGTTTCAAAACTTTTGGCTTCAAATCTGGATTGAAAAATTATTCAGGTGTGGGTGAAATCCTATTTTTCTCAAGTGCTTTTAATTCTTCTTTAAAGAAAGAGTTAGTACTTTTTAAAATAACATTATCAACTTTTAAATAGTGATTCCTACTCTCATATTCATCCATAAATGTTTTAAAATTATTTTCAATTTCAATGTGGGATGGTTTCAATGAATTATGGTCATTGATTAAATTAGAATGCTTTTTATTTAAATCATTAAATTTATCAAGTGATGACATGTGATTGCTATCTAGTGTAGACTAATCTTTAAGCAAAACTTCATGTTCTTTTTGCATGTTTAAAATTTCCAATTTTAGGCTAATATGCAATTTCTTAAGTTTCGTATATGATGAATGAATTTTCTCAGAAACTTCAAGCAATTGATAATATGATAATTTGCATACCTCTTATTGGTCAGACTAACCAAGATGATCATCTGCCATCAAACATAAGTTTATTATTTCCTCGTCAGCTTTAGTCCCAGAGGAGTCAGATGCAGAATCTACCTAGATAGCCTTTTAAATCTGCTTCTTATCCTTCCTGAACTTGGGTTTCTCCTCACCCTATCCTTTCTTGGGTGAACCTTAACTGTAGGATAATCATCTTTTACATGTCATAGCTTCTTGCATACAAAGCAAACCATATCAAAAGAACCTTTAAAATTCTTGCTACTCTTATCTTTGTTTCGTTTCTTTTGACACTTTTATTTCTTCATTAGAAAGCTTTTGAATTACCTAGTAACTAAGGTAACATCATCACTTTTATACCCAGAAGAATCAATATACATTTCTTTAGCTTTCAGCCCCATAACTTTCTCCTTCTTTTTCTCACCTACATCAAGTTATCTTTGGTTCACTCCTTGCTTATAAGCAATGAGTGATCCAATTAAGTTATCAATAGAATAAGTATTCAAATCCTTGGATTCAGTGATAACAGTTATCGTAGCATCATAGGAAGATGGTAAATATCTCAAGATTTTGTTAATATTCACATAGTTAGTGAGTTCTCTTCCTAAGGCATGCATGGAGGTGATGATTTATATAAACCTAGTATACATTCAAGATATTGACTCACTAGATTTCATGCAAAAGAGTTTGTAGTCGTGAAGAAAGATATTCAATCTAGATTATTTAATCTCAGTTGTGCCATCATAAGTGATACATAATTTATCCCAAATTTCTTTACCAGTTATACAAGTTGAAATATGCCTGTAATCTTCAGATTTAAGTACATAGAAAAAATAGTTTAAATATTTTACATTAAGTTATGCTAAATCCCAATCATAAAGAATCCATTAAGTTAATGGAAGTTTAGTTTTGATGCTATTAATTTAACATGAAAGTGTAGAATAACCTTCTTTAATAAGCCTCCACATGTGATAATCTATAGATTGTAATAAAGTGGACATACAAGTTTTCTAGAAATTAAAAGGTATATTATCAAAAAGAGGTAATCTATTAATAGAATAAACTTCTACGGTGTTTCTACTACCCAAGTTAACCATTGATCAAAATTCAAAAGTTGTCTAAAACTTGATTTTATGAATCCCATTCCGATATCACTTAAAAGTTTATTAGGGTTATTAAGCCCTTATGAACTAGCCCGAGGCTAAACAAGAAGGGGGGGGGGGGTGAATTAATATTTTTTTAAATCCTTAAACAAAAAGCATGATCTTTTTGAAATATTTAAAACATTAAACTATACGATCATCCATAAGAAAAATAAAGTGTGGAAATTAAAATATGGAAACGCAATAAGAAAGAACATATCATATTTTATAGTGGTTTGGTGTACTTAACCTATGTCCACTCCTTGGAGCCTCTCCTCTGGGTATTGTACTAAACCAACATTAACTCTCCTTTTGCTCTCATAGTAGGGAGGAGAAGGCTTTACAAACTCCTTTTCACCAATCTTGGTGAGGCAGAGAACCCAGACTTCTTTTGCTTTCTCCTAAAGCAGGTAGAAAACCTTGACTCCTTTTGCTTCATCCTTAAACTAGAAGAGAACCTTAATCTTGTAATGATGAAGACCTCTCTAGAGCTGCCAAGGAACTAGAGACGACAACTGGAGAAGATGACTCAGATCTTTACTTAGAGAAACCTTTGTGAACCCCTCACAAACTCACCCTCACAAGATCTTCTCTCTCCCTCTCCCAAGCTTTCCCTCTCCTTCTCTTATCTCTCTCAGGTCAGGACACCAATAAAAGATCTCCTCTTGAATAAAATAAGAGATCTTAAAAAGAAGGGCTTCAAATTTGCCCTAATTTGCATCTTGCCATCAAAGATCGTCTAGGACGATCAACAAATTAGTGTATTTTCAGACTTTTTAGCCATGATGATCTAAGAAGGCTAGATGATTATAAGCCTTATTTGTTCTAATCGTCTAGGACAATATGGACATCCTCCTGTATGATTTTGACCTATATGATTAGTTCAAAATCATACAAACATACATATTATCAAGTACATCATTTTGGTCATTTAGAAGATACATGTTGGATAATATAGAAACATAACATATTATCCAGGACAATTTTTGAATAATCCTATACGATTAGTTCAAAATTAGGGATTTTCATCTAGCACATTGTTCTGGTCGTCCTAGTGACACGCCTTAATGATGGAGAATTTCAACTAATCGTCTAGCATACCGTTCTGATTATCAAGGTGATCTAGAAGAAGACTAAAGTTTTTTAACTAATCATGCAGGTTGATCCTACAATCATCCAAGATGATATGATCGATTAATAAAATCTTAATTACATTTCTTAATCACCTGACTAATTTAGGTATGATTATAATGAATCATCCAGGATGATATGGGATCAGCCTGTATGATTTATAAAAATAATATCATATCTAAAAGAGTTTTGTGGCTTATTCTTTCTAATTTGAGCATACCATCCACGAGGATTTAAATATTAGCCAGGACGATTTGTTTAATTCGATTGTCTTAACAAAGATGCCCTATTTAGGGTTTTTATTTTTAACTGATCGTCTAGGATAATTTTTGGATCGTCCTATACGATATGATCAAAAATTGAAAAACTCTTAAGCCTATAGAATTTCTCCCCTTAAGTGTTTGTGTATGCAAGGTTACTTAGCATCAGGATTTACATTATTACATTTGACTCAAATAAAGATAAAAATACTAGAATTACACTTACAATTTGACTAAGTCCTAATCTACTCAATCTTGAGGTGGCTTGAATTATAATGGACCTTGTGGACCTGAAACGTTAGTAGGCAGGGCAACCAAAATAGATGTGCAGTAGTAACAGTAGTAAGAAAATAGGAATGTCAGAAATGTTTTATATCATCAAAATTATAATCCTTGAATCCAAGTTTGCAACAAATAGGAATCGATGCCATTTCTCCTATGTTATTAAAATCAATTGAGATGCATATCTAGATAGTGTTGTAATTTCTACTTCATACTATATCAATGATTTGTATCCTTGAATCAATCTTATAAAATTTTCCTACATCTACCACCAAGATGACATAGGTACAAACTATTCTCTTAATAGTTCTACAAAGTTTTCTCAATTGATCAATACATTTTGTGCCTCTCCACCTACTTTCATCTTTTCCATCCAAGATAAATGTAACAAGTGATACTTTTCATTTATTAATGCATTTATTTGCTCTTTTTCACAATTCTACCCTGCCCTAAGCTTCTATACTCATGGATATGGATGCTCGACCCACCTAATTCACAAAAATACTTTGTTTCGTCCGGTTCCACACCATTCATCTTGCTTATTTTAATAATTGGTCAGTTCAAGTGAGCTAGCCACACTGGTTGTTACATATATAGTTTGATTTTATATATATTTATGGCTGGCACCTTACCTTACAAGTTGGAAGCTAAGAAGGCTATGACTCGATAACCTTCAGTTAGTATGAAATGAGAGAATAAATTTTGAAGTGTATCATTAGCTTTATAATCTCTTTGTAAAGTGCCGAAAGATCTAAAAAGTTCCTTTTAAATCTTTATTATAGGGATTCAAATATTATAAGGAAAGCTACTTAAACAAATAAAAGTGTAAGAGAAAGTGTTCCTTACAATGAACTATCTTAGACATGGATTATGCACTGATAGGCCCTATGAATGGCTATGACATTAAGTTTAACTCCTCAACTTTGTAGCAATTCCTTCTATGCTAAGTACCTATAAAAGAGTGGATGTAGGTAATGTAATAATTATTGTTATTGAAGCATGCCATCCTGATCTAAACCTATTAAGAAATTCAAGTACATTCTTAGGCATGTTAAGTATTTTTTAAAATTTTAAATTTATGAAGTGCCTAATTGAGTTTAAAGAGTCCAAGGTTTGGTTAAAAATGATAGGAATTCAAGTTCTGAATGCTCATTAGGAGTGTTGTGGTACTATACGTGGCATCGTTACAATGTTGTACGTGGAATCCCTATGATGTTTTCCTCTCTTTTAAATGAAATTTGACTAAGGTAGTGCATAAGTGATGTTCATGTGGTGATGTGTCAGTTCCTTCTTTGTATTGGAAAGCACTATGATGTTGTGTGTAGTGGCACTGCAATGATGAAATCTCTATTTGGGGAAAAATATTTTGAGAATAGCGTTGGTGAGAGCATTGTGACGTTAAGCTTTCTGTCTTGGAGTACCTCAAATATTCAATGGAGAGTTGCATCACTGGGAAGATAAGCATCAAAGTGTTGTGTCAAAAATTAGATTTTAGTTATATAATATCTAAATCCAATTTTCAAAACATACTCACCTAACTTAACTGTTGGATAAGGAGAAGAGAAGAAAGAGTAGTATAGTAGAGAGAAAATAGAGAGATTTTTTCAAGCCAATTGCAGAATTCATCTAACATTCCTATTTAGGGAAACATCTAGCACAATGCAGGCTCCCATTATCTTTTCTTATTTATATTTTTTCATTTGTATGAAAAGATATGAAATAAATTGTGATTATTTTTGTGATTAAGATTTGTTTCATCATGTAATTTTTGATTTATTGAAGAATACCCCATTTTGAAAATTTAAACAATAAGAAAATAAAATTCTAATAGTTGGATTTATCTACCAAGAGTAATTTCTAATATGTGATATTTTTTGCATTGAGTTTAGTTCATTAAATGCTTTAAAATGATGTTGTAAATGCCTCACTATAAATTCCATTCGAAATAATGAAAGTCGAGCTTGTATGAAATTTTACATGTGTCACTTCTAAAGTATCGTACATATGACAATTCATGCATATTCATGCTCATAATAAATATCGTAACTATATGTTTAATATAAAAGTTTTATATATGCATATCATATCATGATAAAAGTTTTGATGTGGGAGATGTTAAAGTGCACTATAAATAATTTTAAGAGTGCCTTCTCTATTATGTTCTCATCTATTTCTATTTTTGTTTCTTTATCTGCCTTGTGGAGCTGTGGGGTGATCAATGAAGTCATAAATGAAAATAGATTTATAAGAAGAATCAAACATGAGTTTACTTCATTTTCCTTGAGCAGGTGCACAGACTTAGAGAAGTGTAAGTAGAAGTTGATTTATAATCATACATCGAGACATGTATAAGTTGAATTGCAAGTTTATCAAACATGAAATGTTGAATTTTTATTCAAGTTAAATTCAAGTTTAAGAAAACACTTTTTATGTTAATAAGTAATTTCAAGTGGTAACCAAGTTATTTTTAAACTTTTATTTTGATTCATGTTCATGTTCTTGGTACAAATTCAAGTTCAAGTACTTTACATATGTCACCCTTTTGATATATTTGAACATTCCAATATAAGTAATCCCAATGCTAATATTTCATGTATGATAAAATCAACTCTATCACTTTCATAAATGTTATATGAATAAGTTGTGAACTCTTTTATTTATGCAATTGTTAATGTAAGCATTGAAATTTGTAATAGGATTTAGAAAGTGTTAAGTCTAGTGAATAGGTTGTTTAACCTAAGTTAATGTCCCAAGGCTACCAAGAGGGGGGGTGAATTGGTAGTTAAAATTTTTTTCCTTCTTTTGATAAATTTAACCGAAATTAAACTTTAATGAACTTTTTATAAAAGGTTTTTCAACCACAAATTTTTAAAACACAAAATTAAAAGCAGAAAATAAAAAGCAATAAAATAAAAAGACACGATTTATAGTGGTTCGGTCTAAACAAGACCTACATCCACTCCCCAGAGGCACCCTCTGCGTATTGCACTAATACCAATAGTGTCTATCCTTTTGCACCCACAGCAAGGCGGAGAAACCTTTGCAAACACTCTTTTCACCACTACCCGGTGCGGTAGAGAACCGTCATCCTTTTACACTTTTCCTTGTGTTGGCAGAGAACCGTCATCCTTTTACACTTTCTCTTGTGTTGGCAGAGAACCGTCATCCTTTTACACTCTCCTAGTGTGGCAGAGAACCCTTCGTCTTTTCACACTCTCCTAGTGTGGGAAGAGAACCCTTCGTCCTTTCACACTCTCTTAGTGTGGGCAGAGAACCCTTCATCCTTTCACACTCTCCTAGTGTCGACAGAGAACCGGATCTCCTTGACAGATCTCTTCCCAAGAAATCTAGAAGGAAGAAAGAAAAAGAGTGAAGTAATCTCAAATCACAAGTAGGAAATCTTACCTTTGAGCACAATACAAAGCCTTCAAGCTCCAGTGGTAGAAATCCTTCTTTGACTGCTCTCTCTCACCCTCTCCTTTACTCTTCTTCCAATAGGCACGAAGATCAATGAGCAAAAAGATTGGGTGGCAGTATAATTTGAAGTATATATACAAAAGATAAGAAAAAACCGCCCAAAAACTGCAAGTTTTCAATTCTGTACGCAGTGGATCGTCCTGTACGATCGTGGATCGTCCTGGACGATTTTACTTAAAGTGTCGGAAATGATCCTAATGTATATTGGTACGAACTATATTTGTACACGCTCATCATCCCGTACGAACTATATTCGTCCGGTACGAAATGGTTATTACATAGGTCCGATACCAAAATTCTATAGGACGTAACCAACTGACGTAAGTCAGTTCAGTTTGTCCTGGGATGAATAGGTTTCATCCTGGGATGATTTTATACAGAGCGTTTCATCCAGGGACGAAAATTAATTTCGTCCTATATGATCGCATACAGAGAGTTTCGTATAGGGATGAAAATTAATTTTGTCTTGTACGATGTCATACATAGAGCTTCGTCCTGGGACAAAATTTAATTTTGTCCTGTACGATCTCATACAGAGAGCTTCGTCCCGGTACGAACCATAATTTTTGTCTGGACGAATTGTGCAAGGTGTGAATCCAGAGACGTTCATCCAGGGATGAATATTAAATTTGTCCTGGACGGTTAGGACTTAGAAAATTTTCTACTTGCCTGTTCGATCCATTGCACCTTCAAGGGGTTAATTGACATGATCGTCCCGTACGAACCAGGTTCGTCCCATACGATCAGTTTATAAAAGTGTTCCCCAAGAGTGTGTGTTGTGATTTTTCACCCAATTACAATCACTTCCTCTCATTTCAAAAACTTGTAATTTACAAATGAATAATTTGAAGTCTTCATCGCTTGGAGTTGATTTTCCTGAAATATTAGTACACACTAGAGCCAAAAAAAAAATCTTCCAAAAAAGTGTTAGGAGTTATATAAAATAATAATATTTGAAATCATCAAAATAATACAGGTTACAAGAATGTAAAACATACAAATAGCAAAACACTCTACAATCTCCCCCTTTTTGATGATGGCAAAATAATTATTATTTGTAGGATGTCAAGCTCTAAGAATCTCCTAAACTCCCCCTGAATTGATGAACTCATGAAAATAAGGAGGCATTTGAATTACTTAAAAAAAAATTTTGTTTTTCAAAATTTTTTATACAACACAAAAGATAAAACAAAGAAAATAATCAAATACTATGAAAACACACATACGAAAATTAAACACTACGAAAACATATGCAACACGAAAACATACGCAACAAATAATTTCTCCCCCTTTTTGACAATATCAAAAAGTGAAGAAGAAAAGAATGTTAGAAATGTAAGCAGAAGTATGAAATTCATTTGATATTTTAATCTTGAAAGTGATTGAAATAAGGTATGCAAATAAAATCAAAACATTAGAAAAACATAAGATTTCATATAATTTAGGAAGTGATATAACATAGAGAATAAAATGAATTTATCAAAGGCATGTGTCAATTTAGACATGAATATAAAGAAAATCATTGCACTAAAGATGAATAAAAAATTTTATATTTTAAATTTCAATATAAGTTATAAATGAACATTAGATCAATTTGAATTAAGAAATTAAAAGAGTCTGGAAAGAAGTAATTACCACATGTGGCGCTTTGCACATCATTTTCAATTTTTATGACACATTTTTGTGCATCTTTTTCAATTTTTTTTTTATGGCACATTTTTGTGCATCTTTTACTTTGAGCTTATTTTATGTCTCTTTTTATCATTGCAAATTTTTTGCACATTCCTTTTGATTTTTTTACATTTATACAATTTTCAAGAGTAATTGAATTCTTTCCAAAATCAATAATCTAAAATTTCAAATTTTTCTAAGCGCATAAATACTAATTGAAAAGAGAAATACAAAATAAGAAAATATCTAAATTGCAATAATAATATTAAAGATAATGTAGTCTAAATAAGAGACATGTAATTGAAAATTCTAATAACATCAAGTTATAAGCATCTCTTAAATTTAGAAAAATTATGTTTTCTAATGATATTAATTTTAATTTACAAATTAAATAAAGCACTATTAAGATAAAAATAAAAAAGGAATGTCATAAAGTCAAACACACATTTCTAAAACATTAATTAACAAAACATTGAAAACATATATTGATATCGGATAAGGCTATTACAATTTGAAGTTTAAGATATCAATAGTAACACAACTAAGACAAGAACAAAACAACAAATTAAAGAAAATTACTAACACATATACTACAATAAAACACAGAACAAACACTGAACAAATACTAAACAAATCATTCTGATGGTCCCTGATCTGGAGGAGGAGGTGGTGCTGCACCAAAGAAGTTGAAGTAACTACTGATCGTGAACATGTTCGAATTAATGGCATTTATTTGTTCACGCATAAATCCCATATCTTGATTGTGCTGAAAATCTTGCTGCTGCAAGTGAGTTTCAATTTGATCTAACCTTTGATCAAAATGAGCCTCTAAATTTTCAAATCTTTGAACCAAATCCTGATAATTTGGTCCAACAGCATGTGAAGGTCCAGCTTCTTCTTCTGTTTCACTCAGAACTACATGAGTT